>NC_134698.1:73692531-73992531 GCF_050947455.1 Rhinoderma darwinii | reverse complement strand
TCCCTGACATCGCTGTCCATATATGGACAGTGTGTCAGGGTCTTCCCCAGAGCGGAGTCCCGGGCACAGCGCTAGTACAGGCTCTGCTCCGGGACTCTGTGGAATTCCGTGACATCGCTGTCCATATATGGACAGTGTGTCAGGGTCTTCCCCAGAGCGGAGTCCCGGGCAGAGCGTTAGTACAGGCTCTACTCCAGGACTCTGTGGAAATCCCTGACATCGCTGTCCATATATGGACAGTGTGTCAGGGTCTTCCCCAGAGCGGAGTCCTGAGCAGAGCGCTAGTACAGGCTCTGCTCCGGGACTCTGTGGAATTCTGTGACATCGCTGTCCATATATGGACAGTGTGTCAGGGTCTTCCCCAGAGCGGAGTCCCGGGCACAGCGCTAGTACAGGCTCTGCTCCGGGACTCTGTGGAATTCCGTGACATCGCTGTCCATATATGGACAGTGTGTCAGGGTCTTCCCCAGAGCGGAGTCCCGGGCAGAGCGTTAGTACAGGCTCTACTCCAGGACTCTGTGGAAATCCCTGACATCGCTGTCCATATATGGACAGTGTGTCAGGGTCTTCCCCAGAGCGGAGTCCCGGGCAGAGCGCTAGTACAGGCTCTGCTCCTGGACTCTGTGGAATTCCCTGACATCGCTGTCCATATATGGACAGCCTGTCAGGGTCTTCCCAAGAGTTGAGTCCCGAGAAGAGCGCTAGTATCGGCTCTGCTCCGGGACTCTGTGGAATTCCCTGACATCGGTGTCCATGTTTGGACACGCGATGTATGGGGCTTCCCCAGAGCCGGAGTCCAGTGCAGAGCTCTAGTACAGGCTCTGCTCCGGGACTCTGTGGAAATCCCTGACATCGCTGTCCATATATGGACAGTGTGCAGGGTCTTCCCCAGAGTGGAGTCCCGGGCAGAGCGCTAGTATAGGCTCTGCTCCGGGACTCTGTGGAATTCTGTGACATCGCTGTCCATATATGGACAGTGTGTCAGGGTCTTCCCCAGAGCGGAGTCCCGGGCACAGCGCTAGTACAGGCTCTGCTCCGGGACTCTGTGGAATTCCGTGACATCGCTGTCCATATATGGACAGTGTGTCAGGGTCTTCCCCAGAGCGGAGTCCCGGGCAGAGCGTTAGTACAGGCTCTACTCCAGGACTCTGTGGAAATCCCTGACATCGCTGTCCATATATGGACAGTGTGTCAGGGTCTTCCCCAGAGCGGAGTCCCGGGCAGAGCGCTAGTACAGGCTCTGCTCCTGGACTCTGTGGAATTCCCTGACATCGCTGTCCATATATGGACAGCCTGTCAGGGTCTTCCCAAGAGTTGAGTCCCGAGAAGAGCGCTAGTATCGGCTCTGCTCCGGGACTCTGTGGAATTCCCTGACATCGGTGTCCATGTTTGGACACGCGATGTATGGGGCTTCCCCAGAGCCGGAGTCCAGTGCAGAGCTCTAGTACAGGCTCTGCTCCGGGACTCTGTGGAAATCCCTGACATCGCTGTCCATATATGGACAGTGTGCAGGGTCTTCCCCAGAGTGGAGTCCCGGGCAGAGCGCTAGTATAGGCTCTGCTCCGGGACTCTGTGAAATTCCCTGACATCACTATCCATACATCGACAATGATGTCAGGGGCTTCCCCAGAGCAGGAGTCCCAGTGATGTCAGGACCACAGCTGGAGTCCCAGGAAGAGCCTATTAGCGCTCTGCCCGGGACTCCAGCTCTGGGTTTGCCCCTGACATCTCTGTCCATATATGGACAGTGATGTCAGGAGCAGAGCTAGAATCCCAGGCAGAGTGCTAGAAGCGGCTCTGCTCCGGGACTCCAGCTCTGGGCAAGCCCCTGACATCACTGTAGCAGCATCTGCGAAGGGTACTGTGGCAGCATCTACAGAGGGCACTGTGGCAGCATCTACAAATTTTAAACCTAGCGCTATTATTATTGAAAATAATGCGGCACGTCAACTTCCCATTTTTTCTATATGCGGCCCACTTACCCTGCCGAGTTTGAGACCCCTGGTCTAGACAATCCTCTGATCTAATTACAGTTAACATTAAAGTGATATGAAAAGTATTTGCCCCCTTCGTGGTGTATTCTATTAGTCCACATTTTACACATTGAAGGGTGTTACAGAATAGTTTCATTATTACTGTTTAAGGAACACATTTGTACAACTCCTATATCATATGAAAAACTGCCCCCATTAATCAATCATTAGATCAAACACAACACATCTAGTCCTATTGTATCGAAACGATAATTGAAACCTGAACGGAGAGGAAAGTAGTCACCAAAAAGTTTCTTCAAGAATACTACCCCATGACCAAGGGGAACTACAGATGAGGAATAATTCTAAGGGATATCTTAATGGGACATATGATTTTTCAAATCAAATCGATCGCCATGTTTAAATGTGTCTGGGTAGAACTGCCCTTTAAATCCTTTTAACGCTATTCTATACATCGCGCAGTAAGACAATGTTCGCAGTTCAGCTCTATGAAGCCTGTTGTACAGAGATAGCCATCTGAGAACAAATGTTTTTACATTCAAGCTCTTAGACAGACCAGTCACTCCTCAGAGACTCCGGTGACGTATCACACCGCCCGGACTCTAAATCATCACTAAATAATAGGACCCAGAACAAAACATGACAGTATGGCGAAGTTATCTCCTTGTTCCGGCCGCAGATCGGTATAATGAGGATCAGTGTTGTGGACTGATATAGCCCTGCTTTTTGCAGAACAATTGATCATATAACACAGCAGGAACAAGTTGATAACAGGCTATCCTGATCCTTGGACACCTAGCGATCATCTGCAACTGTTTAATTTCTGTGCAGTGCCACCACAGGTAGAATTAAGTATTACACAGTTCCTATTGAAATCAATGATCTCTTAATGTAATAATGTAAACATGTGTCCTCCAGAGCAAGAAACGCTCTTTGCAGCCGCTCTCCCCTCCAGCTGATAGATTAGGGTCCTGAATGGTAGACACCTCCCCCCCCCCCCTCTCGAATTACAGGTATTGAAAAATAGGTTTTCTAAACCAGACAACCCAGATCTAGTTTGTAGGGAAATATTGTTTTCGGTCTTTGCCACCCATGTAGTCCCCACCACCTCTGTGAGAATCGCTTCCCAGCTTTTATTACATTGGTTTATTTTTCTGTCTGGCTTCCTCCTGTGTTGTTTGGCTGTGACGGAGTGTCATCTGGCTGAGTTTATTTCTTTCTGTCCTTGGATATGACACAGGTCTGCAACGCTCTATGTCTTGACTAGTGTCTGGGGATGGGATCAAGTCAACAAAAATAAACAGCCCCCTCTGATTATATACAAGACTAAAACAAGGTTTAAAACAAGCAAATCGACCAATGTTTTTGTAAAAAGTTGCAGGAGGCTACAAAGAAATAAATTGAAGTTATCTGAAGGTGGATTAACCTTTAATAAAACCAATTGCTCTTATTTATATATATATATATATATATATATATTTATTATATAAAAATTTATATTTTGTTTTATTTAAAAAAAAACACACAAAAAAAATAATGTTATTAGGGCATACTTATATGAAAATCAGACCATAGGGGGCAGTATTACTTAGCACTTAGTATTTTTAAATGCAATATATTATACTTTTCTGTTTCTGTATCACACAAAGGGCACAATACCTCCGTGAGTAAACAGACGGCATGGAAATGGGGCTTCGTGATTTGTAGTGAATGGCGACTGAAGACGTTTTACTGCTCCCAATTATTTAAGGTATCTCTCCTCTCCGTCTGCTGCCTCATTGAATAATGGCCATTACTTTATCTCTTAATGTGTTTCTAGGCATAATTTGCTTTGTTCCTCTCCAGATAAATCAGACATAGCTCTGGCGGACCAGTCAGGAAAGAGGGATGACCATAAATTAAGAATTTTATGGGCTAATTAGTAGAACATCTGCATTTTTATCTTTGTGCAGCTTCCAGCTCTAAATAAGATATGACGCATTTCAGATTGCATCCTAGAGAGACCCCTCTCAAGCCAACAGCAATGAAAATCTGCCAATATAGAAAAGGCTCGAATGCGGCATCCGAGATGGTGGATTTAATATTTACAAATTAAACAAATGACGGTAGCCCCAGGGCGAAACGGGGTAATATCAATCAAAATTACAGCAACGAAATTCATTGGGGCTATTCAGACATTCGTGGGGTTTTTTTCTTCATGGATGCGTGAAAAACACGGAGAGCACACGGACGACATCCGTGCATTGTTCATCAGTTGCTAAAGAAATGCAGAGCCAAAAAGAAAAAGTAAAAAAAGGAAGAGCTTGCACAGGAGAAACATGGACGAAAAAAACGGACGACACATGGAAACCACACTGACGCAACACAAGCAGTCATATGCATGAAAAAATGTCATTTTATTTGTGGATGTAAATCGGACAAGCTTGTGTGAACAAGGCCTAAGCAACACAACTGTTCCTTTAGGATGATGGCATGATATGTCTATAAGGGGGTGGCTCACTTATGACATTGATGGCATATCATTAGGGTATGTCATCAACGTCTGATCGGTGGGGTCCAACCGCTGTGATCCATATTAATCTAACTTTGGATCCTAATGGCTCCGCTCAGCCTGCTTAAGAGGCCACATGGTCGGCCTTTAACTATAATGGGCCAACCACGCGGCTTCCAAAAAAATATCAAATGGAGACAATAAGAGGTAAACTGGCACCCCACCCGCCACATTATTCTAGCAATCATTGGGGGTCACAGTGGTCGAACCCCCAAGATTGGACATATCCTCTCACTGTCTTTAGTCAGATAACCCTTTTAAAGCTTACCTCCACTGCCTATGTTTTTGCTAAATCTATCTTAATTTATATTCTTGTCTAGCCCCTTAGGGCATTCTAAGGGGTATGGGAGTTTAGGTTGCCTAGAAAACATATCACTTCCTGTCTGGGTGACCACCATTTGAGAACATCGATCTACAGGGACGTGGAATTGGACACAGGAAGTTCTATCTGCTATACAACAGACTGCCTCTCCATGCTACAAAGGCTTGTATTAAGTCCCTCCACAGGCGGAATCAGAGTCGGACTGACTCACCAGAGAATCCTCCTGTTGCCCAATGCACAATAATGGGCTCCAAAGATCCAGCAGAAGACAACCCCATCTGGAGGTGACTTTGGAGCCAATCACTTGCCAGTAGGGTCGATGTCTTATGGGAAGATCCACAAATAACCTATTAGACCTTAGTGATGATATGTCCATCTGTATAGATGGAGGGCGGCCCTCAAAATCCTTACCTCTGGCGTGCCCAAGGATACCCCTTCTGACACTTGAAGGAGGTATCAGGAGACTTTTAAAGAAATCATGCAGCTGCAGCCTTTAGGTTATTCAAGACAAGGGCGGAAAGTATAAGAACAAGGAATATTGTAAGGTATGAGCCATCTGAGAAGACGCCTTAAGGGAGACCACGTGCAACAAAAGGAAATCAATCAGGTCATATAGCGCTCCTATTGATGGAGTCATCTCCCTTCACACGTAACCCCACAACCAATAAATGACGTCATTAACATCAGGATAATACAATTAGCAGCGATCCATTGTGAACAATAAACAGTCCATTATTTAGCATTAAGCAAATCGTTATTGGTTCTCATTCACAAATTCCACCGTCCACAAACATCGCTCTCCGGGGTCCCAGCTTGACCTTCAGAGTAAAAGAGAATGAACCAATTTCTGAAAATTATTCAAATCTCCCAGGACATAATAGAAGACGTGAACCTCCGAGCAGGGGGCATCTCCAGCGCTAGTATTTTCTCAAATAAACACAGCGCGGAGATCTAGTGGTGCCTTCTAGATCATCTGGAAAACTCATTAAACTGTGATCAGAGAAAGATCTGAGACGAGACGCGGGACACAGCTTGTTAAACAGCCGGCCCCCTCAAGTGTCACGTAAATGGAAGGAAATGTAGTTATACTAAAGATATTCTCGGATACAACCTGGAGTACCGGAATATCTATTATCTACTGTATCTAATATCTTATCTACAGTATACATCTATATCTGTCTTATCTATCCTCTCATATCCATCTAATATATCTTATATCTTATATCTGCTATCTATCTATCTATCTATCTATCTATCTGTCCATCTCATATCTATCTATCTATCTATCTGTCCATCTCATATCTATCTATCTATCTATCTATCTATCTGTCCATCTCATATCTATCTATCATCTATCTCATATCTATCTATCATCTATCTCATATCTATCTATCTATCTATCTATCGAGAGAGATATAGTCTGTCTATTATCAATCTTATATCTGTCTAGTTAGTATTATATTTCGCTGTGCTATTGCCCATTCAACATATAATGCTGCTTTTTCACAGTACTCGTACTTGTCTATGTATCTATCTCATATCTGTCTGTAATATCATTTATCTCATCTGTATTATCAACTATTATGTTTCAATCTATTTATCTATCTAGCTAATATATACCGGTCCCATATCAATCACTAGCCAATATATGTCTATCTATCTTATATCTATCATCTTATTTATCTAGTAACGATATAGGAAATAGATCCAGCGCCAAGACAAAAGAAAAATTTAAAAAGGGAAACTCCGTTCCAAGTTTATTCAAAATTTTTTTTTAAATGGAAGAAAGTGCTCCAGCTACAAGGGTGGATTTGAGATGTAAGCGTTGTCTACGCGTTTCGGACAACCACAGCGTCCTTATTCATGGCTCATCTAGGTGGTCGTCCGAAATCCACCCTTGTACCTGGAGCATTTTTTTCCATTTTTAACAAAATTTCAAATAAACTTGGAATGGAGTTTCCCTTTTTAAATATCTCTTTTGTCTTGGCGCTGGATCTATTTCTTATATCGTTACTTGTTCCTACACCGTGTGCCGACGCGGAGATCCGGGCACAGCTAGCAGTGCAAAAATCTGCCAAAGGTGAGCTGGAGGATTCCTCCTACAAACATTTTTTCTATCTTATTTATCTCATATCTATCTACCTATCTCATATCTCTCGCTTTCCTTCTCTAGAGTAATATTACTGGTGCTAGTAAAGATTTACATTGCCAATACCCCAGTCATAGCAGCTGATCTCAGCAATAGATCTCGTCTCCAGAGGACCCACAATTTGAAAAGGGGTTGAAACTTTTTGAATTGTTTTATTTTTTAACATTTTATCGTAATTAATTCACTTTTCAGACTTGGCCAGACTACAATTCGATGACTATTGTGACATTTTGGGGACCACTTAGCTCACAGGATCGCCATCTCCAGGGTGAGATGGTTGGCACACTTATAAAGTTCACTCCAACTCATTGAATAAAAGTTTATACCAGCCGCAGCTAGCTTTATTGTCTTCACCACAGCAAGCAGTGTTACAACAAAAAAAACATACAAAATAAACCCTAGGCCGTCCAGCCTCTAACTAAACATTAATTGTCCCTCACTAAGAGACCCTGAGCCTTGTGCCCAGCACCTCAAAACATAGGCAGTTTTACCTTACACGTTGGTGACTCTCACAGGCTAGCATGCCTGTCTTCCCCAGACTGAGAGCCCTGTGTGAACTGCACACACCTGAATTAAAGAGCTGCCTCAGCTGAAGCCTAACTAGGCTCATCAGACAGCCCAAGACACGGACTGTCTGTATGGAATGGAAACCGCCCTTCTCCTTCACACTCCAGCAAACCAGGCCCTATTCCAGGCTTTACACCCAAGCAATAGCAGAGAAAACCCTCTCTGCTGTACATGCTCCCTGGTTGCTTAAAAACCTGACAGTTTCTGCACTGTCCAGTAGCTGCACTGCTACTGTTTCATGTTCCCTCTAAATTGTAAAGTGCTGCGTAATATGTTGGCGCTATATAAATAAAGATTATTATTATTATTATTACTACACTATTTAAATTAAAACTTTTAATAATATTGGCAAATATGCCAAACATTTGTTCTTCCATCACCCAGAGACCCTCTCATATTATTGACCACCTTAGTAAACCCTCTATGGAGAATACTTCAAAATGCAACAAACTGTAATCCTGGGAACTTGACTGCAAAACAACTATACTAAGCCAAGTACCAAGTAATAAATTCCTAGCCTATGGGTACCTGCCAATGTTACCTACTGGGACGTCCGCCATAATTGCAAGAAAGTCATAGTAAGATGGTGAGACAGTAAGACGGTGCTACTGCTATTAGCCGTGGTCCTGTAGATCTCCACATAGAGGGATGGATGTATCATCCCAAGTTAATCACTGTCTGTTAGAAAGCGCAGGCAGCCATTCTCAGGTCTCTTTGTCTGCCACACAATGGCACCGCACAGATGGCACGGATGTGTGAATCGCAGGCCTTGCACTAATTGTTCATTCTGGCCGGAGACAGTAGGAATCTTGGAAACCCGCAGACAAGACGGTGTGTCCACAAATGATCTAGAGATGGCGGCATCTGCTCCCTTCCAGGCCCTTGACCAAGCCTGGCTCAGAGTGGGCACTAAATCAGGCCCGCCTTGTCACATCGCCTCCGCTTCCTATTCAACAACTTATCAAAGACTTTGGTGGGAAACCATCAGCGGCTTGTTCACAAGTGACACTCACAAAACACATTGAGTAGATTTTTGGAAACAAAAGGACAACTCAGGGTGACGCTGGTTCATGTGCACTGACTCATGTCCCTCCGCCGTGTGTAATCTGCTTTATGTTTTTGTTAAACAGGGCAGCAGTTTGTTAATGAACTTTCCTGCCCTACCAGCAAAATTGGCACCGTTAAAATCACAAAGGCGGAGTAGGGTGGCAGCTTTCGGATGGTAGATTGCCTGGAGGGAAGCAAAGTCACTGTTTACGGCACCTATGAAGAATGCGTCTGCGTATACTTGTAGCAAGTTGGTGACTGGGTGACCAGAGATATCTCTCTATAGCTTCCAAAATGGCTGACTATGTTGGCAAAAATGAACACGAGTACGTTTTATTATTCGGTGGCGATATCCCCGGGAAAATTGAAGTGAACAGACTGAGATTGGTAGGTTTTGAATAGTTTGCGAGAACAGGAGAGAACAGTCCTTTACTGTTTTATCTGCGGGAAATCACTGCACCTCTTTTTACGAGCTGAGATTTTTTCTTATTATCTCTCCGTCATAAAATTATTTTCTCAGGTTCTGTGCCAAAGTGCACAATGAAGTCTTTTAACGGCACATAGAACAACAAGCTCCGCCGCAGCCCTGGTATTACGGACGCCATAATTATCAATACTATTATTATCGACCCACAGACTCTAACGTGTTATATAATTAATTGCAAAGCAAATGATGTGGATCTGGTTAAATGTATTGTTTAGTGCAAAACCACACTGTATTCATTAATATATACGTCTTATAGATAAGAGCATAGACAGCAGTCCCAGTGGTACGGGGAAGGTGGGTAAATGACTATATATTATCCATTACTATGTATATAGCTCATGTTTCGCTCTGCTGTGGAGAGAATGTATTCATCTCTCCCTTCCACACTGGAGCAATTACTGGAGAAACTAACTCTTTTGGTTTCCTGTGCAAAGACGAGAAATCCCTGTTGTGTGTATCTAGGGATTTTTATGATCCAGTGGTTAATTATCCCAGTCTCTGGGATCAAGTGGTTAAACATCCCCAGTCCCTGGGTTCCAGTGGTTAGACATCCCCTGTCCCTGGTGTCCAGTGGTTAGACATCCCCTGTCCCTGGTGTCCAGTGGTTAGACATCCCCTGTCCCTGGTGTCCAGTGGTTATATATCCCCAGTCCCTGGTGTTCAGTGGTTAGATATCCCCAGTCCCTCGTGTCCAGTGGTTAGATATCCCCAGTCCCTGGTGTCCAGTGGCTAGATATCCCCAGTCCCTGGTGTCCAGTGGCTAGATATTCCCAGTCCCTGGTGTCCAGTGGCTAGATATTCCCAGTCCCTGGTGTCCAGTGGCTAGATATCCCCAGTCCCTGGTGTCCAGTGGTTACACTTACTCAGGGATTAGATATCCCCAGTCCCTGGTTCCCAGTGATTAGATATCCGCAGTCCCTGGTTCCCAGTAGTTAGATATTCCCAGTCCCTGGTGCCAAGTGGCTAGATATCCTCACTCCCTGGTGTCCAGTGGTTAGATGTACCCAGGGGTTAGATATCCCCAGTTCCTGGTGTCCAGTGGTTAGATAACCCTAGTCCTTGGTCCCCAGTAGTTAGATATCCTCAGTCCCTTGTTCCCAGTGGTTAGATATCCCCAGTCCCTGGTACCCAGTGGTTATATATCCTCAGTCCATGGTTTGCAAGGTTAGACATACCCAGTTACTGGCATCCAGTGGTTAGATATCCCCAGTCCCTGGCACCCAGTGGTTAGATATCCCCAGTACCTGGTGTCTAGTGGTTAGATATCCCCAGTACCTGCTGTCCAGTGGTTAGATATCCCCAGTCCCTGGCACCCAGTGGTTAGATATCCCCAGTACCTGGTGTCTAGTGGTTAGATATCCCCAGTACCTGGTGTCCAGTGGTTAGATATCCCCAGTGCCTGGTTCCCAGTGGTTATATATCCCCAGTCCCTGGCCCCCAAGGGTTAGATATCGCCAGTCCCTGGTACCCAGTGGTTAGATATCGCCTGCCCCTGGTACCCAGTGGTTAGATATCGACAGTCCCTGGTACCCAGTGGTTTGGTGATCTAACGGTCAAATTTTTTACTCCAGTCCCTGGTTTAGTGCCCCAAACTCCAATATTCAGTGGTTTAGTGCCCTGATCCCTGGTTTCTAGTGGTTTGATACCCCAATCTCTAGTATACTTATGTGTCCCAGTCCCCAGTGTCCTGGTTTGTCACAAAATTTTAAGTGGTTTAGTGCCTTTATCCCTGGTATCCAGAGGTCAGGTGCTCTAGAGTCCAGTGGTTTTCGAGCCCTAATCCTTAAAACTCTGTTGACTTGGTGCCGTAGTGCCTAGTGTTCAGTGGTTTGGTGTCCCAATCCAGAGTGTTCAATAGTTAGGTGTCCCAGTCCTCAGTCCGAGCGGTTTTGATAAATTGCCCCGGCATCCAGTGGTTTAATACCTCAGCCTTTGTCACTTTCCTGCCTGCTCCCCCTTGTCTGCAATAAGAAAGCTTCATGCAATTGGCCACATAAAACGTCCTGTTCCTGCACTGATCTGGCCACAAGCAAATTGGGGGCATAATAAGTCATTTAGGGTGTATTCCATCTAACCGATCCTAGGGCCCTGCCTGCAATCTGGCACATGGAGCCAAACAAAAATCAGGGACCTTGGTCTCTTTCCATTTTAGCCAGTTTATCCCCTAAATTGACTCATTATCAAAAAATTACAGGACTTGCCTATCAATTCCCAGTGCAATCTAAATGGAAAAATGTTAAAATGAATCTCAATAAAGCCAATTGCCCCCTTGCCCTTGCGACGGCCCCGACATCTGGAATGAAGTCGCTAGCAGTAAATGAACGTGTCGAAAACTTCATTAAGAGGCAATCTTTGTGATTTGAGCAGCTGGAGACAGAAAAAAAAACTGGAAAAAAAGTTGAAGTTACAGAAAACTTTTAGAGGTCGTCATGTCTTTGAGCGCGGGAAGGTATCAAGGCAAATTAATAGTCGGATCTAACTTCACAGTCTGCGCGGTGCCTTAGAAGGATTAGGCTTCTTGAGTGACTGGAATGAAAACAGTGTGAGAGCCGCTTTCAACCTGCGTCCTCTATTCAAAGTCCAAATTCATTTTTGTATCAAGGGTGACCCGCCGCGGCCCCGCTTCCCCACCCCCCAACAAGTCGCCTATTCTTTTCAATTACAAAAAGCTACAAAATTCTCATTAAAAGGAAGACACTCGCTAAGTAACTTGTGCGGCTGAAGATTCATCCTCTGGGGAACAAATTGAGCAAGGAATAATGAACCCGGGTAAATAAATGGAAAACAAGAGGTTACGGGAACGAGCTGAAATTGGTTCTCCAAATGGTGCGAAGAGAGCGGCAGGTCATGTAGAAGCTGGAACACTCCACGACTTTGTGAATACTGCAGAGTTGTGCGTGTTCAATTTTTGACAGCTCGGAAGAAGGTGTTTCCGCTATTGAAGACCCTCATTAATTTCACATAAAAAAATGAAAAAAATTGTGACCAAAAAGAAAAAAAAAATTCTGTCGCTTCCGGATCATTCTTGGGAGTCCCGTGGAATGTTACACATGGGAGGTAATGATTTCCAGTCCTTCTGTGAGTCATTGTGTTACCATATGGTCGTCATTACTCCCACATAGCGGCACCTGAAAAGTCTACGGAAATTCTACACGTGTACATAGAGTATCTTTAGCCTCATGCACATGGGCATAGTTCAACTCCGTACAATCTCCATAGAAATCTATGGGACACACAAACTCCATGGGCGTCCAATTTCATATGGAACACATTTATTTTTTATTTTTTTGGGATTCTGTATATAAAAAAAAAAATTAAGTCATGCCATATCCCTTCTTAGGTTCCATATGGCGGCACTCTAAATGCCTGTGGCTCCGTAGGTTGGAGCTGTAGGGACTGTGTGCGCCGCCATATGCCCATAGTTTTGCATAAACCCTAAACCAGATGTATTTAATAATGCAATGGAATTCCTTTAATCTGGCATCCAATAATCCAGAACGTCCGATAATCTGGCATCTAATAATCCAGAAAGTCTGATAATCTGGCATCCAATAATCCAGAAAGTCTGATAATCTGGCATCCAATAATCCAGAAAGTCTGATAATCTGGCATCTAATAATCCAGAAAGTCTGATAATCTGGCATCCAATAATCCAGAAAGTCTGATAATCTGCCACAGAATGCAATATCATGTTTAACATCACAAAACGAGAAGCAGAAAGTGGAGCAGAGGGAACCGATTTGGAAAAGATCTCATTCCAAAAACAGTAACAATAGATTTTGTCATGACATTTTTGGCCGTCTTCCTAAGGGCGAGTTCACACGTAGCGTAAATACTGTGGATTTTCCTCAACGGATTTCATTGCGGAAAAGCCACAGTATAATTCAGTAGCAGCAGAGTGGATGAGATTTGAACAAATCTCATCCACACGCTGCGTAAATAAGCGGGAAAAACGCTCAGAAATTTACCTGCGGTGCGGTTTTTTAATTCGCAACATGTCAATAGTATTTGCGTAATCGCTGCTTTGATGTTGCGGGTTTTCCCAATTGAATGCAATGGGGAGGTAAAACCCGCAACAAATAGCAGATTTTGCTATTTTTTGCTGTGGAAAAGCTGCAAAAAAAACGCAGCTCGGAAAATAAATCGTATACTTACCCAGAATTCTATGCTTTCGTCGAGGCCGGCCTCCTGGGATGACGTTTCATCCCACGTGACTGCTGCAGCCAATCACAAGCTGCAGCGGTCACATGGAATAAAACGTCATCACAGGAAACCGGTCTGCAGGACGTCAGAGGGTAAGTATGTGTTTTTGGATTTTTTTAACGTGCAGTTTTCCGCAGCGGACATTCCTTTCCAAAAAAACTGCACCCCAATTTGGTGCGTTTTTTTTCGGCTAGAATTCCCTGCGGCTGCCAGGACGGATATGCAGCGTATCCACCCTGTGTGAACGTAGCCTAAAGGTTATCTTCCCTTCCAAGTGAGCTTTATATCATTCTTCTATTACGTTTGATAATCCAGAATATTTGATAATCCAGCACCTATACACAAGGCTGTAATGTGGACACTGTATTCTCGGTGGCATAGGTCACCGATAATATGATGGCTGCTGTATAAGGAAACGCACAGTCTTCGGTTGAGTTTTAATCCAAATGGGCGACTGACAAGATCAAAAGACGGCCGTAAAATATAGATAAGCGGCAGGGGACGGGCAGCACGACGCCGCTCTGAAACATTGACATGACAGCTTCTTTACTTGCACGGATTGATTTTTTTTTTATAAAGTTCCCATTAAATCTGTGCTCTCAGATCTGCAGCTCCCTGGAATTTCAATTTGAAATTGGATTTCCAATTCTTTCCACTTTCCAAAGAGTAAAAGCAAAGCTACAGAAAGTCAGCACCCAACTGTGATCGACTTCACAACTATGGGCACTGTGTGGAGCACGGACTTAACCCATTCTGCTGCCTCCTTTAAGACTTAAAGGTGTATTACAGTTTCATCAAATTAAGCGTAGTCATTGTATGATGAAAGAATGTTCCAATATACTTTCTGAATCAATTCTACACGGTTTTTAAGACCTCTGCTTGCAGAGAAACCTTAAGGCTGAGTTCACACGGGGCGGATACAAAGCGTTATAGCACGCAGCGCATCCGCCCTGTGCGCCACAGGGAATTCCGGGGTGAAAAATGCACCAAACCGTGGTGCAGTTTTTCACCCGGAATGTCCGCTGCGAAAAACCACGGCACAAGCCGGCAAGCTAGCAGACCGGCCTCCTGGGATGACGTCTGTGATTGGCTGCAGCGGCGGTCACATGGGATGAAGCGTCATCCCAGGAGGATGAAACACAGACTCCTAGGTAAGTTTAGTTTAGTTTTTTTCTGAGTTCCGTTTTATGCGGCGGAATCGCCGCGAATCCGCCGCAAAAAACGGAACTGCTATTTGATGCGGGATTTACATCTCCATTGAATCCAATGGGGAAATCCCGCAACGTATAAGCAGCGTTTACGTAAAGACAATTGAGATGCTGCGGAATATATTTCCACACCACGGGTCAATTTGTGATCAGTTTTTCCACTCAGTGTTTACGCAGCGTGTGGAGGAGATTTGTTTTATCTCATCCACATTGCTGCTGCTGTATTTGCTGCGGATTTTCCTCAACGAATTCCATTTTCCTCAACGGTGTTCCGCAGTGTGAACTGGCCCTAAATGTGTGCTCGCTGAGCTACACTGTTTCTGTAACTCCCGACCACCTAACCAGGAAGTGTCCGGGAGGCAGCGGGAGCAAAGTAAGCTAGAACGGGGTTTAGGGGGCCCGTTCTAGAGAGAGGTGCAGGTCCCAGAGGTGGGACCCGCATCTATCGGACTTTTATTGCATATCCTGTGGATAGGTCGGAATTGTCCAAGATGGGAAAACACCTTTAAAAGAGGTTGTCTGAGCATAGGGCAGATTTTCATACTGATGACCTATCCACAGTCCAACACCCGGACCCCATAAGTAATGTATGTACACAATGACTCCACCAGCAGAATAGTGAGTTCAGCTCTGGAGTATAATACAGGATATAACTCAGGATCAGTACAGGATAAGTAATGTAATGTATGTACACAGTGACTCCACCAGCAGAATAGTGAGTGCAGCTCTGGAGTATAATACAGGATGTAATTCAGGATCAGTACAGGATAAGTAATGTAATGTATGTACACAGTGACTCCACCAGCAGAATAGTGAGTGCAGCTCTGGAGTATAATAGAGGATGTAACTCAGGATCAGTACAGGATAAGTAATGTAATGTATGTACACAGTGACCCCACCAGCAGAATAGGGAGTGCAGCTCTGGAGTATAATACAGGATGTAACTCAGGATCAGTACAGGATAAGTAATGTAATGTATGTACACAGTGACTCCACCAGCAGAATAGTGAGTGCAGCTCTGGAGTATAATACAGGATGTAACTCAGGATCAGTGCAGGATAAGTAATGTAATGTATATGCACAGTAACTCCACCAGCAGAATAGTGAGTCCAGCTCTGGAGTATAATACAGGATGTAACTCAGGATCAGTGCAGGATAAGTAATGTAATGTATGTACACAGTGACTCCACCAGCAGAATAGTGAGTCCAGCTCTGGAGTATAATACAGGATGTAACTCAGGATCAGTGCAGGATAAGTAATGTAATGTATATGCACAGTAACTCCACCAGCAGAATAGTGAGTCCAGCTCTGGAGTATAATACAGGATGTAACTCAGGATCAGTGCAGGATAAGTAATGTAATGTATATGCACAGTGACTCCACCAGCAGAATAGTGAGTCCAGCTCTGGAGTATAATACAGGATGTAACTCAGGATCAGTGCAGGATAAGTAATGTAATGTATGTACACAGTGACTCCACCAGCAGAATAGTGAGTGCAGCTCTGGAGTATAATACAGGATGTAACTCAGGATCAGTACAGGATCAGTAATGTAATGTATGTACACAGTGACTCCTCCAGCAGAATAGTGAGTGCAGCTCTGGAGTATAATACAGGATGTAACTCAGGATCAGTGCAGGATAAGTAATGTAATGTATGTACACAGTGACTCCACCAGCAGAGTAGTGAGTGCAGCTCTGGAGTATAATACAGGATGTAACTCAGGATCAGTGCAGGATAAGTAATGTAATGTATGTACACAGTGACTCCACCAGCAGAATAGTGAGTTCAGCTCTGGAGTATAATACAGGATGTAACTCAGGATCAGTACAGGATAAGTAATGTATATGCACAGTAACTCCACCAGCAGAATAGTGAGTGCAGCTCTGGAGTACAATACACGCTGTTACTCAGGATGTGAACTTAGCTTACAACTTTCCTTCATCCTTCTGCCCCGTCTTGCAGTGTGTGAACTTGGCCAGCAGATATATCTAGAGGCATGCATGTGTACAAACACTATCTGAAATAATCAGCCTTTCTGATGACTAATAAGTGTTCATCAATGAAAATTGAAGCCTAAATAGAGGCGTCCGCTGCATAAAGAGTCATGTTGTAACACTCCCAAATATTTATGTAAACATTTCCACATAGGAATGTGCAAATTGTTATCCCCGGGGGGACATAATTCACCTTTGCACTCTGTTCTTCCTCATCCCCCCTATAGGAAGTGTATATAGTTGACAGAGATTGACATGTGATAAATGGGGAAAGTGCGCCGATAAAGTTTGAAACATCATTAAGCCTTTTATAGACAGACTGTTATTTGTATTGCTTTTTGTTGTCGTTGTTGTATTTTATCTATTGTATCAACATTGACTTCTGTATAGATTTCTTTATTGTCACTTTTTTTTTTCAGGAGTGCAAATATATGGGGTTTAAAGTTGAAATTAAAGGTTTGAGAGATGCCACAGTACGGCTCAATGTGACACAGTACAGGCTCCGCGCACACGGCTCTGCTGTGCGCATAGAAACTTAATATGGTCATTCTGATGGGGGTTAATAAAGATACCTGTGTGACTGAAAGTGTCTGTGCCTTTGTTTCGTTGTTTCTACTATTGTATTGTTCTACTTTTCTTATTTATTAGCTGCTTGTGTTATTATATTCATAGCATGCATTTGCTTTCTATACCTGATCACTCTTTGTTGTTCATGTGGGGGAAGATAAATTGTTAATTGCAAAAAGTGCATGTTATCAATAGCTACATCTATATAGGTTTAGGATCACACAAAACCTATATGGTGACATACAGAGTACCTCCATATTATGGACCTTCATGTGCCTCTGTGAGACCGTATATTTTTCTAAAGGCAGAATACCTCTGTAATACACCACAAAAAAACTCCTTACGCCTCTGTATAAAATCGGACATGCAAATAGATACAGTATGGATTCATAGCAGTCTATGGGCGCTGTATTATGGTCAATAGCGGATCCTCATTGTTCTGATTAGGGCGTCAATCCGGAACTCGAGACTCTCAGAGAGCCCATGGACAGCCAAAGAATAAAGCCACAATAGGACTCAATTGTCCTTTGACGCAGATACAATGGACAGCGCTGGTGAGGCAAGGGAACAATCGGTTCCCTTTTTTGAAATTCAGCGTTTTTGTGATGCAGGCGGTGCGATGACGTCATCACGTCGCTGTGTCGCTCCGCTGGATGAGTCCTGGTCAGAAGGGACCAAGTCTGCATCACTGAAGGAGAAGACGGCTCAGGAACGGGTGGTGCTATCTACAAGGGGCTGTGTGGCACTATCACTATCTACAGAGGGCTGTGTGGCACTATCACTATCTACAGAGGGCTGTGTGGCACTATCTACAAGGGGCAGTGTGTGGCACTATCACTATCTAGAGAGGGCTGTGTGGCACTATCTACAGGGGGCACTGTCACTATCTACAAGGGGCAGTTTGTGGCACTATCACTATCTACAGAGGGCTGTGTGGCACTATCTACAGGGGGCACTGTCACTATCTACAAGGGGCAGTTTGTGGCACTATCACTATCTACAGAGGGCTGTGTGGCACTATCTACAGGGGGCACTGTCACTATCTACAAAGGGGCAGTTTGTGGCACTATCACTATCTACAGAGGGCTGTGTGGCACTATCTACAGGGGGTAGTGTGTGGCACTATTCCACAAAAAGTATTTGTGTAGTCCAGGACTAATAGACAAATGGCTGTTACCATTCCCCTTGTCAGTAGGAGGTGTGCGATATGGTCAGCGATGGTTGGAGACTGTCAGTATGTATGGACACAGCCTTTTGACTAAGGGAATTGTAACACATTGGTCAATGCTCACGCAAAAAGATGGGGTTAACTAAAGACATGGCGTGGCAAGGCGGCAGTGGAGAGGGGGGGGGGCAAGTTCGGGGAACCTCCCAGGGCATATAGTCTACTTAGTCCGCCACTGATTATGGTTCCACGCCACCACAGATCAGTAATACGGTTATGTACATGACACCTAAAGGTGTTGTCTCAAAATCTGTATCGGTGGGGGGTCTGGTTGCTAGGTCCCAGCCAATCCCAAGATGAAAATGGAAAAAACAGGATCCTCCGTTTCCACTAAAGAAGTGTCTACACATGTGCAGTCCTCCATTGGAACAAATGTGAGTTCTGGAAATCTCAGGATTTGAGCACTAGGACCCCATCGATTTGTCACCTCTGAAATATAAATTTTAGAATAAACGCTTTAAGCCACCTCGGCTGCACTGGCGCCCCTCACCAGTGCATTATGCAGCCCACCCAAAAATATATAATAAAAATGTATATTCCGCCATGAACCCTGTGCACCATCTTTGTACAGTATCAAACACCTTGTGAGGGTGGCTAAAAATTCAGCATCAATAAAACCCTAGGGCGAGTGATGACTGCAAGGCATTTACCATAACACTAAGCCGGCCCCACGGGATCTCTGAGAGCTGAAGATGGATGGGACCAATCCTATATCTTTAAATGTAAGTAAAACGGAGGAGAGAGCTGCGAGCATCTGTCACGCTGGCGAGGAAAATATCTAATCAACATAAAGCACGCTGCAGAGGTTAGCGCTGCCTTCTACGTCACAGCAGCACATGCTTATACAAAGAAGCTAAAATAATGTAATGCTGTAACAAGCTGGTAATCTTTGGGAAAGCAAAACATTTTTATGGTCTTTTGACCACTAGGGGGCAGGGTTTCTTTGGTGCTACACATGTCAGTCACCAATATACATGAGACGTTGCGCAATATCTTCAGTTCACCAACCCATTCATGGATAAATCTCTATATGTGAACAGATGTGATATTTTTTTTGTTGTCTCTTGTCTTCCCCTTGAGATCAGAGGCATCAGCAGATCATACGATCCCACCCAATTAATAGTGTGTATGTTAGGCCGGTTTCAGATAGTGGTAATATGGAAGCATTTTAACGTCCGTATTATGGCAGCAACATCTCACTGAACCGAACCTAGATCACCATAAAGTTCTATGGTGTTTGAAGTTTAGTTCATTTGAACTTTGGGGGTCAGGGTCTTGACGCTGTAATAATAGGGTAATCTCAAACTGTGCAGAACATGCAAGTTAATATATGTGCCAAATGCCGGAAATTTCCTTTTCTAACAGGTGGTTTAGTTGCCAACTATCTAACGTATGATAAACTGCTGAACGCAAGCAGAGCTGCAGTGTAAAGCATGGGGCAAGAAAAGAACGCAGCCTATGCCTCTGTTGAGACAGGACGAAGATTTTAGACGCCCAATAGGCATTATTTCCATTTTTTTATATAACCAAGATGAAATGGGTGAACACATTAATCACAAGAGATAATGCAAGCACAGACACAGTTTAGCAGAAGATTTAGGAAGGTGCAAGTGTAAAAAAAAAAAAAAACAACAAAAAACGTAAAAAAGGCGATTTACGTTTTCAGTCATAATTTCATACCCGGTATTATATGACACTTTCTAGCATGTAAAATATGCACGGGAATGATGTCATATATAATCCACTTATTCTATTACTGTAATGCTGCACTGTTGACTTCCTCTCTTTATATAAGATGGTGACGGGAGGGAGCGGACAAACTGGCGTAGTTCTATTAACCATCAACTCACTCAAGAAGGACATACACGTAGTATAATAAAAGGAACAATATAAACACACACAAATATAACGTACAGGTAAAGAGAGCAGAGGAGCTTATGATAATGAAAAGCAGCAGGGCTGGCGCGGGCACCAGGCAAATCTCTGCAGGTGCCAGTGGTGATATGGGTATACATCCCCTACTCTAGTCAAGCCAAGACATGGGGTCCACTGTGACTGCCGCCTAAGGGCCCCTACACAACTGGAGCCGGTTCTGAGCGGTATTCTCATCAAAAACTGTGGTGTAGCCAATGAGGGTGGGAGGGGTTGGCGGCACCCGTGGGCTCCTTGCGAACAAATAAACCTCAGCAATGATATAAGAAGTCAATACAGGAGCATTTCCCATCATTTTCAGATTCCAGTAAGACGATGATCTTCTAGATACAATTAGGTGTCTAGTTTTGAGATCGACCATGTTGGATTTTCAGGGCATTCTCCTCTCGAGATCAGTGGTTCAATGGGTATCTGGCCGCTAGGGGCTGAAAATGTCAGTGCGAAAAACTTTAGGGTGGAATTTATATTATATACATGGAAAAGTTAAAGGGGAGATCCATCAAAGATCATCCCCTGATGTCACCAAGTCATATAGACATATTAGAAGGCGACATTGGTGGGAATCCATTGGCTTAGATTGCTACCGATTTAAAAAAAAGTCACAGTACGGAGCACCCAAAACCTTTGGAGATAACCATTACTAGATATGTGACACTATGCTTGAGATACAGCGTGACTGATACGATCTAGATTTCTAATGATGGAAATTGTCAAGTAGCTTGGGGTTCTGGTGTTTTTTGAAAATTGCCGGAAGCCAACATCTTAGAAGATGATTTTAGCGTATTTCCCCTTTAAGGATGTAAACGTGCTACAAGTAGCTGTCACAATATACTAATATAGTTAATAATATGCGAATAAAAAAAAAGCTAAATTGTAACCATAGATGCTGCGCTGCCTCTAGTGGCAGAACCATGTATTTTCTGGTATTTTTCTGAGCGCTACAGATCTCAGGCTTTAGTAATATAGATAATTACTGTGACATCTTCCCAGAGATTTTAGTTTTATTGTATATTTAAGTCATGACTTAGGTCGCCCTACACTACTAAAATCCCTCACATTTACAGGAGACTGCCTGACCTCTCGGTCATCCTTGCACTTAATTTATGTGAGATGTCTCTTTCCATAAGGTGCTCTGTGTCTTCTCAGGTTATGTTTATATAACCTCTTCTGTGCACTGTCCCAAGTCTCCTCCTAAGATCACAAGGAAGACAATTTTACGCCTGAGAGTTTTACAATCCATGAAAGGTCAAAGGGCGAGTAGGACACTCTGATGACATCATCTGGAGCCCCGTTCATGTTTTATGTCAGGGACTGTAAAACTTTCTGACAATCTGCTATGTAACTTTTTATCTCGCACTCGCTCAATAAGTGTCAGGAAGAAAAGAGTTCAGATCTTACAAGGAATTCACCATCTATCACCTGAACAGGTTATTTTTAACCCCTTCCCGACATAAGCCGTATATACACGGCAGGGGTTTAGTATGGAGAGGGCTCACGGGCTGAGTCCGCTCCATAAGACTAGCGTGTCGGCTATTATATTACAGCCGACACTTCAGTGTAACGTGCGGAATCCCGTTCGTTTAACCCCTTAGATGCCGCTGTCAATAGTAACTGCGGCATCTAAGCAATTAGAAACAGGGGGTGTTCCCCTCTGACTTTCCATCACCCCCCCCCCTCCAGGAGGGGTGCAGATGGTTGTCATGGCAGCCTTGGGGCCTAATGAAGGCCCCCAAGTCTGCCATCTTTGTACTCCTATTAATAGGAGCCTGTCAGAATCACGATACATTGCAATACATTAGCTATCCAAAGATCGCTGGTTCACGTCCCCTAGGGGGACTAACAAAAAAAGTTACAGTTAAAAAAAGGCTTTTTTAATATATGGGAAAAAAAATACTAAGAAGTAAAAAAAAGTAGTAAAAAAAAAACAAACAACTTATACATTTGGTATCGCCGATGGAAAACAAATAAATATGGCCTTTTTGAGGTGGGGAGGAAAAAGCAAAATAAAAATCTGAAAATGGCTACAGAGGGAAGGGGTTAATAAGGAGAATTCCTCCTAAAATCCATAAATCACCGGTAATGATGATGATAACTGAAGGAATCATATTTACGGGGGCTTCTGACAGGTAGTTATATCTCTTTCTGGGAAAAATGGGTGATGGCCACCACAACATCTCCCAGAAGAGCCGTCACAATGTTATTCTTCTTTCCCAGATTACTAAACGCTCAGGAGTCTGGGAAGGATGGGTGGGAGATGTAATGGCGGCCATATTGGTATTCAGCCAAAAATCATTGGATTGTTAATCCATTTACTCTCATGCTAAATACACAAACCAATTGTCCCCGTTCTTTTTGAGTGTAACCTCTGCCCTGCGATTCTGAGTGATGGGATTATGTCGCTCCCCGCTCTCTGCTTCATCATCAATTTTAGTCACTTTTCACATTGTAAAATCTTCCCATCCGGTCTGACCCCCAACTCATGCTCTAAATTGCTTGGCTCAATCAACCAAAAATCCAATCAATGTCATAATAGACCGGGGGCCCCGAGCAGCCTCACAGGAGCTGGCGACCTGCGCCGTCCGACAATCCCATACAAATGCGGCCTTTGTCTTAATACGGCTATTGTTGCGTATTCTCTCACATCTCAACATAAAGCATTTGCTGAGAGGAATTTATGAATGAATCCTGATTGCTGCAAACGCTGATATTCAGCACTAACCCTAAGCCTCAGCAGCCAAACCAACAATAACATGATGAATTATAATGTATATAAAAGTTGGGGAGAGGGGATTACGCTCTAAAAACTCCTATTGTATCTGGGTGACAACTAGTATCACTGCCTATACAGTTCCCATTGGAGTGCCCTGAAGAGCAATCTGCCTGGGTCTCAACCACAGTGGTCGCAATATCAGAATATAAAGAGTGTCCTTTTGGCCTCCGTCAGTTGGTGTATGTCGGGATACCTTTTTTTTGAGAATGGAATAGCTTAGTATACTATACCAGTGATGTCAGGGGCTTTAAATTACATCGTTCCAAGCCAGAGCATTGGTAGCACTCTGGCAGGGGACTTCAGGACAAGAAAAGCCCCTAATGTCACTGTACACCTATGGACAGTAAGGTCAGGCGCTCCTCCACCCAGAGTCCCCGGCCAGAGAGTTTCCAATTCTATGGCCGGGGACTCCGTAGTTTAAAGCCCCTGACATCACTGTCAAAATGTGATGTCCTCACAAGTGGAATCCCCGGCCAGAGCGTTGCCGACACTCTGGCCGTGGATTCCGTGACATTTAAGCTCCTAACTTAATTGTCCATATATATAGACAGTGAAGTCAAGGGTTTTCCCAAGACGGGAGTCCCCGGTCAGCATTTGCGATGCTCTGGCCGGGGACTCCATAGTTGAAAGGCCCTGACATCACTGTCCATATATGGTCAGTGACGTCAGGGCCTTCCCAGGGCTGAGCGCTTAAAGTACAGATGTGCCCAGGGAGTTCATGCAACGTATCCCACTGTACGCCTACACAATGTGATATACGCCGGTGCCTTCCATCAGAGATAGACGTCAGGACTCCTCCTGACGTATGCCTCCGACGGAAGGTAAAAAGGTAATGTGAACAGGCCCTTAAACATGCAGATCTTGCTATGGATTCGGTGTGGATTTGTGGTGTAGTTTTCTGCCACGTGTGCACCTACCCTAAAGATATTTTAAGACATTAACAAAAAACAAATAATAATAGGTAGACGTTAAGATTTTCCTCCTGTACTTGATCTATGTATCACCTTCTCTCTCATTCTGTCCTAATCTTTCCCCACATTATTTGTGTTTCAAATTTCCATTGAGCCCACGAGGAATGTGAGGATCTGGTTACAATGTTTGTTTTAAGTTTGTTCTGTAATTTTTCCCATAATGTAAATGTTGTGGGATAAGTTGGGGCTATAGTACTGCCACATTGATGTCGGTTCTTCCCATGTTTCTTTCAATTTCATACGAGCACTGCAATTTCCTCCCACGTTTCAAAAATCTATTTACCTGTAGCTTCCTATACAAGTGCCTCTAGGTTGTATGTGTATGAGACAGTAGAAGTAATTATCAGCTGGTTATAATGTAATTCAGATGGACTTCAATAGAGCAAACCTGCTTGCTGATGGTTTCCATGTAACACCCAGGATCATGCTTGTTGACAGTTTCCATGTCGCAACAGGAGATATTTTTTTTCTACACTGATTAGAGTGAAAATAAACTGAAAATAATCTGTTATTCTACTAGCAAGCACTGGGGAATGGCAAACATCTTCCGATGAGAAAAACAGTGCAAGTGCCGGTGGTGCATTATTAATATGGGATCTAGTATAGTTACCAATTTGTGCAGTGCCTTTTGCTCAACTAGAACTCAAGCTTTCTCAGCCCAGCCAAAAAATATATTCATTAGGAGTCTGTAAAATATAATTGAACTGGTAAACTCCATTTTGTATCAGAGTATACCTTTAAATGGGTTCTCGGCTTTTTAGAATCCCTACTTGTTAGAAGGATCCCTTGATATTGAGCAAATTACAAATTGTCCCCCTGCTGTGACCCTCAGCGATCATCTGTGAAGGAAAGCTGAAGGTAAGTGTTTTATTTCCCTGCAGCACCACCACAGGAGAAATTAAGCATTACACAGTGCCCAATCATATCAATGTGTTCTCTGTGTAATAGAGGACAGGACAGGTCCTCCAGAGCGAGGCACGCTCTTTGTAACCGCTCTCCACTTTGGCCGAGAGATCCTGAACAAGGGACCCTCCACTATTAACTCAGAATTCCCTAATAGGATGTTTGAAAATGGGTTTTATAAACTGGACAATCCCTTTAAGTACGTTAAATCTACTCCTATTCTATAAGGGTGCGCTTACACGTGACATACTTGCATTGTATTGATATTGTATATGAAAACTACAATATATGACTATGTGAAAAATATTCCGCAACTCTGAACTTTACACATATCCTTGGCGGGGTCATGTGACGTGGGTCATGGGTCACCTCCTGGAATTCACGCTTAGTAGATAACTTCAAACAAGCAAAAAACAGCACTAAATAAGTCAATGGGAAGAGGCAAAGACAGCAATTAAACCATTGTACACAATAACAATGCTGAGAAAGCGTTTCCTGTGGGCGACCATTGCTTGTAAATGGCTGAGTGATCTGGGTGTGTTTTATTAAGAGGAAACCGGTGGAATTTCTAAAGCATCCAGGTGTATCCAGCATTATAATATACAATACACTAGTATATGGCGAGGAGGACCCAGGCAAGGGTGTATGAACCATATAGGCAGCTGCTAGGGGCCCAGTAAACAGGGGCCTCATTTCAGATTAGACTTCTAATAACTTAGGGGCATTTTGGACTTACGCAGTCCCAACAATGATAGGAAAAAAAGGGCCTAATGATCAGCCTGCCCTTCTACTTCAAGCAAAGGGGGTGCTATAAGGGTCCCTGTAATAGCTTCTTTCTGGGCATTGAAAGGGGTTGTCAGGTTTAAAAATTAAAAAAATTACTCTATTAGAGAACTTGAGAGCACTATCAGCTAGTCTGAGTGGAGAGGGGCTACAAAAAGCGTCTCTCTAGAGGACCCAGCATGTCCGTGTATTACAATGACATCCCATTGATTTCAATGGACAATATGTAATGCTTAATTTCCCCTGTGGTGGCGCTGCAGAGGAATGGAACACTTAGTGGCAGGTTCGCGAGCAGAATACAGATGATCGCTGGGGTAATCAGACTATTTTTTCAGGACCTTTCTAATAAAAAGTGATTGTAAAAAGCAAATAATATGCTAATAAAAATGCTAATATAAATCATATAAAGAAATGCATTTTATTATGCATATTTCCAAGAATCTCTACCCTAAAACTCTACCCTTCATATTCTTGTCAATATGGGGCTATATTATAGTAGTTAGTGACAGCGTTTAGTTTTCAGAGAAATGGATAAAATGGTCTTGAAATGGAATAAATACTTTTCTGATCCTGTACTAAATGCATTAGCAGACACTGCTTTAATTCAAGGTAAAACTGGATAGGAGGAATCACAGAAAAGGGGAGGAGAGAGCAGGGGCTGGTTATTTCTATAAAGCCCGGGTGACTGTGTGTGCTAGATGATACGTCCAAAGTAGTTGATCTTCCTGGACTGGAAATTTTTTAAATAAAACCGATTAGGGGCCTACTACGTTACCCACAAGTCACGGTAAAATTGCGGCATGACTACGACTCATGCACGACCTCAATGTTTCCCTATGAGGAGAAAACTTGACATGGTCATAATTCTTGTGTGTCACGAGTTCCGTGCAACTTTTTCTCTCTTAGGGAAACATTGAGGTCACTTTCACTTCGTAATAATGGCGACATTTTTCCTAAATGTAAATTTCCAAGCAGAGTGGAATTCTACCAGCGACAGTTTATAATATATACTAAAAACATCCCGTTTCAAGTATACAATGAGAACACTGTCTCCCTGTCAACGGCTTCCTATCTATGAACAGATGACGATTGTCCAACGCGCACCTCCGAGCCAGAGATTATTAATCTCGTTCAATTAAATTTCTAAATTTACACGACTACTGATGGATTGTAATGAAGGTTTAGAGAGGACTTTTTGCCCTATGTTGTATTTTTTTTTGGGGGGGGGGGGGGCTGGGTGGTTACCAAGTTAGCCTCCATTACAGGTCAAATAGGGATTGTTGCATAGCTTTCCCAAGCTCTTGAATGGCATACCTGCCCAGGTATTTTCTTCTCCCCTATCCTCCAATACTGTTGCATAAGGGTGCCCGTATAGAAGGCAATAAGGTGCCCGTATACAAGGTATACTCCGGAGGGTAGAGGAGGGGGGACACTGGAGATGATGGCCTTGCTGGGCCGGGTCGGAGTTTTAGGATGAGAGGTGACAGTCTGGATATGCGGGGAGTGATCACTACCTGAGGTGATGACCCCTCACTGCTCGGGTGCCATACGAAAAAATTACCCATGACCACGGCAGGTGTACCGAGTTCTTGGAATGACAATCGAAAGCAGTATTGTAAAAAGCTGGGTGGCAACTTCTATGCCAGCTTTCATGACCGCTATAAGTTGTTACCCAACTTTTCCGGAAGCAGCTATAACGGCTTATACAACTGGCGAGGGTGACTCCAGCACTTATATTTCCAGATGAATTTTTTAAGTTTATAGAATTTTTGAAAAAAATAAATTAAAAAAATATTTTCACAAGTCTAAATACTAAAAGAGGTCACGATATCAGCACCCGGGCTCAGGACTCAATATTATATGACTATCTGCAGGCAGTAGGTGAAGCTGGCACATGTTTCCCAGCATGCAATGTGCTGCAGACAGGTAACTTGCACTCTCTGTTCTCTTGTATAATTTAGTGGCCAGGACTTTCTACTCTGCTCAGTCATTCGGAAACCTGTTCTCTCTGGTGCAATTATTTAACAAGTGACCTCTCCCTCACCCTCAATACCTCCTGATGCAGCTCCGCAGCCGCCACATAGTGCTGACCACAATCCCGGCTCAGCCTGACGTTATCCACTGGGAATCACAACTTTGGACAGCTCTTTAGTTTGCAAATATAGATTCAGAGATGGACAAAAATAAAAAATTGATTCTGAGAGCCACGCGCCAATTATTAGTGGCCCAGCAATAAACATTTAGTTTTATTATATAATCCTATAGCTTTAAGCTCCACCTATTTGACTGAGACCGCCTGCAAAACGGACTTGAAATGCCCCTTTTATGCAAATCTTTTTATGGTCTGGTTCGTGGGACATCCATGCAAAAAACGGGACTGCAGCAAGGTATGAAATCCTACTTGTTGATCCCACTATCGGAAAACTATTAAAAAAGTTTTCGCTTTTTTCCTATTCTGTGTGTCATGATTTGAGTTTTCCAAATCCCCTAAATGAAGCCCCAACAGAAGAAAAAACATTTGAAATATTCTTAGATTAATAAATGTGTCCCATGAAGTTGATTTACGGTGATGTCACAGAACCTAGATGGCCAATCATTGCATTCTCTGTGATTGTCCGTAACTCATGTGACATCACCATGTCGCCACGACGTCGCTCTGCTGTGATTGGCACTGAGGTTACATCACGTGCACTCACCATGGAATTTTTTTTATTTTTTTTTACACGTGACTACATTGTTCCCTCGATATCACAGGCAGGCACAGGAATGGCTATGGCCGACCCCACAAAACAGCTCCCAATATCTGCGTTTCCTGGACCCCTATGACTATACAGAGTGGGATATTAGGCTTACCTGCAGCCACATGTGAATTGTTTTCGGTTTTGAGTTATGGCTTTATGGGCATAATGGTATAAAAAAGGCTATCCTTGATTTAAGGGACGTTCCATAATGTGTTTCGGCACTAAATGGAGTTGCCCTTTTAATTCTATTTTTCTCGGTCACCAAAATAACCTTCCCAGGTGACAATGTATTCATCTTAGTTTCTGTCATGGTGTCTAGTGGTTAGGGGTAAAGCACCTTATAGGAGGTCATTAAAGCAAACCAAATTGCAAAAAGGCCAAAGTAAAAGTCGTATGGTCCATGAACGTGGAGGACATTTAGCTGCCTCTTCGTCAGTATGAGGATTCTTACCTGGAAACTTAGAATCTTGTTCCTGTGCTTTTCCTTCTTGTCTTGCAGGTATTTTATCCTGAATCTGCATGACTTATTCTGCCATCATTTAATGCCCCTTGTTGCTTAAGGAGCTAAACAAGTCTGTGTATCATGGAGAGGCAGTCTATTGTACGGCAGATAGAATTTCCTGCAGAGCTTTATGATGCCCTGTGTGGTACCTTCTGTTGGTGCTCCCCACATGGTGTACTGCTATACAGCGTAAAAATAACTATACCATACAGTGCCAAATAAACAGGATGGTGCCTAAATAACAGTGCCATACATTGGTTATATAACAGTTGCCCCCACCACTATAAACTGCAAAAATATTATACTGTACAGAGAGTAATCAGCAGCGTCACACAAAACCTAAGTAAATACCACCATACAGTGCTCAAATAATAGCTCCATATATATGAAGGAGTCCAATAACAGTGCTATACAATGTCCAAATAAATTGCAATAAAATGAATATTAAGATTGGTGGTGGTCACAAACCTTGGGTACAAGGTCATCAGTGGAGCCCCCTTCAGCAGGGGAGGCGACAGCACAGGTTGTACAACCCTAAGATCGGCCCTGTTTACCGGTGACCACTTTTGCATATGCAGCTACACGTACCTAAATGGGGGTCGACCAGAAATCAAACTCAGTTTTACTCATAAGCTCAACATCACCTAAAACCAAGAGTTGACCGTGATACAGATATCTAAATATCAATCCAAACAATATCCTGGATGAGCACAATACAACATGGATGAACAAGAAGACACATTGCTGGCCGGCGTCACATCATAATATGGAAGATGGTTTCTGTGTTGAATCAATAGTTTTTCTTCCAATGCAAGCAGCCTGGAAACGGAGGACGCAGCAGACTGTTTACCCAATAATAACGACAATTTCCTGCCAGACACAGCTCAGAGGAGGAAAAATAACCCCAGAGACGGAGACAGAAAACCGGAAAAGATTCTGGGAAATTACAAGGTTTTCTTACATCTTAGAGGCAAGTCTCCAAATGTTTCCTGACTAAGGCTCTGTTCACACTTGCTCTTTCCGTCAGGTTTCCATTGCTTTATGAAGGTCAGAGTAGCGTAGCGTTCTGCACTATTATATCCAGTAAAAGAAACAAAAAACTGATGGAAAGCTGACGGAACAATTATAAGGCTCAGTTCACACCTACATTTGCCTCAGTCGCAGATTCCGTTATATTTGATGGGAAAAATAATGCAGAATCCATCTATATTTTTGATCACAAAACGACAGACACCGCAGCAGAACCCAATAATAAGTGGGGTGCATCGGGCATCGGTGGTATCCTTCATGTGATGGTTTTAGTTCTGCATTGTGGTTTCCGCTATAAACGGAAACCACAAAGCAAGTGTGAACAGAGCTTAAGTCAAAGGGAGTAAAAAAAGATGGATCACTACTGATCATGACTGATCCTTTAAGCAGATCATGACAGATCATAACGGATCCATCATATCCAAAAGCTAGTAAAAACGGAAGCAGTGTCGCCAGTGTGAACAGAGCCTAATACACACTGAAACTACTACGAGACTATGTAATGTTGCCATATTACCTCTACTGTGGGTAGACAGCCCTATATATTGTGGCTAGCTGCACTAGGTCTACCTCTCTATAGACCTTGTAGTCCTCCAATTCTAAAGGTTGACCATGATGTTGAATATTTGAAAGAGCCCTAAAAAGTTAGATTGAAGGTACCTGAACATCTTGGTGAAAAATCCGTACCAGGGACTCATTCCATACAGTACTGCGGGTGGGACCTTTAAATCCCTTCAAGAACCATGGCGCGGGAGTAACCGAAGCCTCGGCACCACCTATAGCTGGCTGCACCGCTAGAACCTTCTATCATAGATATAGGGCATGGAAGGGTTGTTTAAATGTACCCAATATTTTTTTTAATATTATGCAAATTTATGCCGATTCCATAAGGCGATTACAACCAGTTACTTTGCTTACTTCATGCTCGGCACGGCTTAACAAATAAAAAGTCCCACTTCTGGTGCGACTGCCTTGAATTGAGAGGAGGAATAGCCAATCAGCCTGAAGCAAATCATAGAATACAGGCTGCCAAAAACAGCGCCTGTACTCTGCTGACCGGGAAGTGATTAGGAATTTAAATTCCCTGCAGCTTGTAGGATTATTATTGGTGTCCTTTCTATGGGGACAACTGTCCTAATTAAAAAATGTCAATATAGTTAAAGTGGCCTGAAGGTGGAGCAGAATTATAAATTCCACAATTGAATAATTCAGGGAACTGTTTACAAGCCAGATATTAGAGACATAAGAACACAGTAAATCCACATTGGATCAATGGGAACAAGTAACTAATGAGAAAGTTGCATTAATTTTTTACCGTCTTACTGATCCATTCCCTTTAAAGTTGGGCATGAAAAGAAATGACTAATTAGTTTTCAGCTGAAATGAAAATGATGTGAGAAGTTCAACAGTGAACAAAAATAGAAGCATTTCACGTGGATATCGGAAACATTTCTGCAGGAGATGCGAATGATGTGAGCAGAAAGTGCGGGTGCGAAACAACCTACAGAGGTGACACTTCTTCGTACCGGTATGGGTGGAGGGGGGAGGATGTAAGTGGCTGGAGATTGGAGTGAAGGGCCAGGGCTCGATTTACAGAAAGGAGAAATGTATTAAAATTAGATGAATTAATTGCATAGGACTGCCGAGAAGAAACGTGAACGCACATGACAAGGCGGTGGTGGGACATAGGGCAGGGGAGATTGTGTGAAGAAGGAGCGCAGGACTGTAGAGTCACGGGGTGCACTGGACTCTAGTGATAAATATAATTGTCAAGGACTGGAGAGATGGTGGTTGCAGAAATACGAGGGTGCCCAAGACTGGGGAGAGAGAAACGGGATGCATCGGAGTAGGGGGATTACGAGTGGGTAAAGAGGACCACGGAGAGGGACTCGTGAATCAAACCGAGGAGATGGGGGTTTACATGCCGGAGAACATGGGTGCACAGGGCTTGAGAGAAGATGATGGGCATAGAGCTAAAAAGATAGGACACATCATAAACACATTTGTGAAGATGGGCCGGTGCACTGGACTGTAGAAATGGGGGTTTACAGGCCTGGGGAGATATGGGTTTACAGTCCTGGAGGGGGTGCACAGTCCTGGAGAGAGGGGTACACAGATCTGGGGAGATGTAGTATAAACAGGTCTAGGAAGTTTTGGGAGTGGAGGCCTAGGGAGAAGGGGTACACAGTTATGGGGAGATGGGGTGTTCAATCCTGGGGAGAAGGGGGTGCACAATCCCAGGGAGATGTGGGGTGCACAATCCTGGGGAGATATAAGGTGATCAGGGCTGGGGAGATGGGGGCACAATCTTAGAGAGATGGGGGGTGTACAATCCTGGGGAGATATAGGGTGATCAGGGCAGGAGAGATGGGGGGCACAATACCGGGGAGATATAGGGTTACCAGGGCTGGGGAGATGGGGGGCACAATCCTGGGGAGATGAGGTGTGTGCAGCACTAGGGAGTTGTGGGGGGCACAGGACGGTGCGACAAGTGTATAATATAGTACAGAATTGGTCATGGCGAAATCTCTACATAGGACTCTGATCTGCCACTCTGATATTTGGGGACTCATTAGTCACACATCATACGGAGTATACAGCGCGGCAGGTGGAGGATACAGCAGAATGATTCACCACCTCACACCTCGCTGAGTCGCACACCGTCTTGTGTTAACATCCGAACGTTTGTCATTTTTTAAAAATCTTTTCTTTCACCTTTTATAAGCCGGATAGATGAATCACACATCAAGTGACATGTGTAAATCCATCATAGCGCCGACAAATGAGTGAATCACTGCTCTCAATGGAGGGGAACGCAGAGGCCTCTGGTTATTTCATATATATTTCTATTTATCTAAGATGCATTCCTATTGTTTTACACACGTTGGACGCAGCAATTTTGTGGCCCGAAGCCAAAGACTTGGAGAAGTCTGAGTCGCACCCGTGCGGGACGAAAATAGGACATGCCCTTTTTTTTCACAGGCGATTCACACGGTCCATTAAAACAACGGCTGTGTCTCCGACCCCATTGAAGTACATGCGTCCGTCAAAAAAACGTCCGTCACACGACGAGATATACACTCGTCTGAATTCGGCCTAAATCTATAAGAATGCGTCGGTATATTAACTAGTCAAGCAATTCAAGGGATCCAACACCCACGTTCCTATAAACATAGGAGAGATTTATCAAAACCGTCTAACAGAAAATCGTTCCTTCTTGGCCATAGCAACCAATCAGAGCTCAGCTTTCATTTCTTAACCTGCCCTGGTAAAATGAAAGCAGATTTGTGATTGGATGCTATGGGTAACGAGGGCAGTGAATGAGGCCCCATTGTTGAAACCCATAAAATGTCTCCCACCACTGCGTGGAAAGGACTTATGCCTTAAAGGGATTGTATCACCAGGACAACCCCTTATAACGAAGCAGGATCCAGTTCCTCTAAGCTCCGTCGATCAGCTGTGATCGCTGGGGTAACCTGCATCTGGCCATTCATTCCAAGCACTATTGGGGAAATATAGTATTAGATGCCAGCTATATAAATGAATGGCACTGGCCGAACATGTAATGCAAGGACGGGCCGGAAAGAGTCCAGGTCCGTCTTCTGGCTCATGGGGGAAACCTTCTCTATGCCGTCCATGTGGGGGGCTGTCTTTATGAGACAATCTTTTTAAAGGTTTAAAGGGTACCTCCACTTGCAAGAGACGCTCCTGTAATCATATGAACCGCACAGTTGGCATGACAACTGTACCGTCAAGCGTGCAGGGGTGTTTCACCACGCCCGATGTCAGGTTGGGTGGGAGATCAGGACTGGAGATACCAAAAATTATAATGGACCGTGAAACTTTAAATAAAAATACATATATTATTACAGCTTATGTCAAATGAAATTGCTAATGACCGAAGTTGGTTATGTGGGCGGGGCTGTGACAATTTGAATGAAAAAGAAGGAATAACATAGCTACTAATTTAACATCTTTGGTTTAAAACTCATTAAGATATAATGAATTTTTTTTTTTTTTACCAAAACTAAGAAAAAAAAAACGACGGGCCCCGGTCTTGCCTGCATTTCAAGTATGCAATTTTGCATACGATCATGATGATTGATCCACTTAGAGCAGACAGACACCTAAATTTCACTTAAAAATCATGTAAAGAAAGTGAGACAGCGTGTATTCTCCATCGCCAAAACATTTATAGTTGAGTAATAAAGATGTCAATCACCGGCTGTCTGGATTGACAGATCTGTAATTCATCGTTACATATGCGCAGTGAGGAAGGACGGAAACACTAGAAAATAGGAATTCCGCCCAATTATCTGGTCTTATACCTATAGGTCTCCCATTATTGTGTGTATGTGTGTGTGTATATAGATTTAGTCCCAGTTCTAGGTGTATGAGCAGCATTAGATACCCACCTTATAGGGGTCGCCTTGTCGTGGCGGGTGGGCTCACACAATTTGATCAAAATGTGCGCTAAGAACCTCCCTATTGTAGGTAGATTTAGCAGTAATGCATATTTATTTATATTTAGTGGTTTAAGTGGAATTGGTATTTGCAGAGTGTGGCCGCCATTTTCTTGTGTGCTGTATATATATATATCTATATCTACAGTCACCGTTCTCATGTATAACCTGATAATAGGTAGAAATCAAATCACTCAGGCTTCCTATGCTTAGTTCCCTCCAAAAATAGAGAAAGGGCATCATCATGAGAAACAGGACGGGTGAATATTGTTGGAGGGGACCTTCTATGATTTTTGTGAAAGGAGGAACATATAAACCTACTCCAATAACATAGTTAAAGTGTGACCAACTAGTACCAGAACACACTGTCAAATAACAGTAAATACAGTGTCCATATAATACTGCCATACAGTGCTTAAATAACAGTGCCATACAACGCTGAACTAAAAAATACCATACCATAAACACATACCATGCAGTGATCACGTAATACCATACAGTGAACACATAAAAATACCATACAGTTAAAACATAATAATACCATAGAATATATACATGATAGTGCCACAGAGTGCACATATAATACCACAATGAATTTGCAATGAGCCACTACAAAGTAATGTTAGAGCAGGTCGCACATGTCGGGGATATGTTAGTGGGCACCTCTAAGTGGCAGAGCCCCCAATGTGAAATTAGGAAATATTCTCCCATGGTGCAGTCATCTTGGATACAAAATACTTCCCTATCTCCTACCTAATCTAAAAAGTGCTGTGTTGTAGATAACTACTCTTGTTTTTTTTAAACCAAACCTTTATTAGTGACAAAGTTCTGCTAATTTTTACATTTATGCAAATATTTTGTAAAAGCCCAACTGGGCGTTTTTTTTAGTTTCACCAAGTGGACGTTGACAAGAAAAGTGTAGGACGCTGACCAATCAGCCTCATACACTTCTCTTCATTCATGTCCAGCTTTATTCATAGCACAGCGTGATCTCGCGAGATCATGCTGTGACGTCACTTTCTCCCGCAGTTCCTTCACCAGAGCGACGGGAGAATGACCAGACATTGCCTCCAGCCGTGCTGCGGCGGATAATTGTCCTGGCACGGCTGGAGCCGATGTCTGGTCATTCTCCCGTCGCTCCTGTAAAGGAACTGCGGGAGAAAGTGATGTCACAGCATGATCTCGCGAGATCACGCTGTGCTGTGAATAAAGCTGGACATGAATGAAGAGAAGTGTATGACGCTGATTGGTCCACGTCCTACACTTTTCTTTACTACGCCCACTTGGTGAAACGGAAAAAAATGCCCAGTTGGGCTTTTACAAAATATTTGCATAAATGTAAAAATGATCAGAACTTTGTCACTAATAAAAGTTTTTCAAAAAAAATAAAAGAGTAGTTATCTACATCAAAGCGTTTATTAGATTAGGTAGGAGATAGAGAAGCATTAAACCGGTGACAGATTCTCTTTCTGATTTGTTACCCGAATTAGGACTTTAGGGAGGTAGGGGGGGGGGGCAGAAAACAGAACAACAGTAAAGATACAGGATCTGTAACCTAACTTTCCAGAGACCCTGAATGGAATCTGCATTAATTATAGAAGTTAATTTTACAAACATTGCGGAATCATATGCCACTCAGGGTTTGTGGAAAGCTGGGTGACGGCCCCTATGAGTGCTGTAATGCTCTGTACAGCTCCCAATATATGGGAGGAAATGCCACAAGACTTAGAATGCTCTCGCTGCACCCCTTTAGTCTTTGTACGTTCTCACAACACAATCAAAGCTTTATACAGGTAGATGAAAGTCGAAGCCTAAGTTGTCTGGCCAAGAAGCCATCATCACGGCAATTAGGGTGATGAGAGAAAACGCAAAATACGGCCTCATTTCTAAGCAAATTCTGCAAAACTGTGACTCTGGGCGCCCACGGACAAAGGCTTGTAACTCCCATTGGATACAATAAACAATGGGCGACGTTGCATCGTGTACGACCTGCGGAGCATGGCTACACTCTCTATGGAGTAACAAGGTTGTAAGAATGCCGCGGCTTCCCGTTTCATCCCGATTCCAGCGATCTGAGCGAGCGAAGAAAGCAAAAACAAAGACTTGTATTCTCTGCTTTCTGAAATGATATCTGTGAAACAAGCAAGCAGTGATAGTGATACGGCGGCGGTGCAGATCTATCGCTGCGGCAGACAGTTGACCTATCCTTGGTTTTCCTAGAAGTTCCTTTGTCCATCTGTCTTGGAAACAATTTGACGATTCAGATCGGAGGGGTTGGAGGCTTTGAACAAACCTGTGCAATGGTCTGAATGACAGGAAAGGGTCTTGTTTCCCACAGATTGTAAGGCCGAGATATCAGGTAATACTATTCGAGGAGCGCCGAGCAGGAACGGTTTGGTTTCGGTAAATGGATGGAGTTTACAATGGTGAATGATGGTCTGTACAAAGCTGAGGGGCCGGTCTTGGAAGTTAAAGCGGTTTTCCAGTTTTCTATAAAGCTTAAACATTCTATAATTAAAAGTTCGGCAACTTTCTAATATACTTTGTGTTTCTATTCCTTAATATATTCAGGATATGCTTGCTGTTAGTGAATGGGAACATTCTTGTTTCCCATAGGGAAATGCCATCATGTAGACCTAGCCTAATACTTCTCATACGTGAGAGTTTGCTGTATATGTATCCAATCTAGACAATGCTCTGCGAGCTAAACAGCCTGGACTCTACCTGCACAGACACATTGTAGCAAACTATCAAGACAGAGAGAGATTTGTGATATGTCTAGCTTAGAGAGCCTGGACAGCCGTGGTGCTGCACAGGGAAAAGTTTAGGGAGCCACACGGCCCAACAGAACATCGGGGGCCCTCTTCATTCTAGCAATTGGTGGTGGTAGAATGAAGGGGCCGCTGTGCAATGTTATGAAGGCCATATTGGTGGCCACCCAGCTTTCCCAGAAACAGACACAATAGCTGAATAAGATTTAAAGGGGTATTCTGGACGTAGCTAGGGTATGCTGTCACTTACTGATCGTGAGCATTCAGCTTCTGGGAAAGCTGGGTGGCCATCAATATGGCCTTTATAACAGCTATCATAAAAGGTTGTCACCCAGCTTTTCCAGACTCCTAAGTGTCAATTCCTCCTAACTATGCAGTACTAACATATCGCTAGGCCTAACTAGGCAGATCTGGGAAAGCTGGGTCACAACCCCTATAGTTTGGACTATAGTCTGAAGTTAATGGGGGGAATATATTAAGAAACTCGTTTAAAAAGCCAGTCCTAAACTAAACTATGGCAGCGGTAAGTGATGGTTGTTCCGTCGGAGGCCCCTGTCCCCTCCGCTAATAAAAGTGGCAAAATTTAGTTCAACTATGGCGTGCACCAAAACGAAAAGAGGTTGTCCACGCACGGACAACTGATGACCTATCCACAGAATAGGTCACCAGTATATGATCGGTGGGGGGTCTGACACCCAGACCCTGCACCAATCAGCAGATCTGCGCACCGGATGTTATGCAGTGTTCAGTGCCGGAAGCAGTTGGCTCCGTATACTGTATATCGGTCGTGCTGCAGAACAGCAACTCTGCCCCTATTCACTTGAAATTGAGCCCTCAGTAATGCAGAACGGCTGCTATACTGTGACCGGAGCCATCTGCTTCCGGCATGGACATCCGGCGCCCGGAGGCAGCTGATTGGTGCAGGGTCCGGGTGTCGGACCCCCACCGATCATATACTGATGACCTCTCCTGTGGACAGGTCATCAGTTGTCCTTGCCTGGACAACCCCTTTAGCTTTTTTTATACCCTAGAAAACTGGCGTAACCTTTTAATATAATCCCCCTTTATCTTTATTGTACTTATAATTATTCATATGAGCGCTCAGTACATAACTATACTTAATATCCCACATTTGCCAGGCACGCCACATTTGACCGGGGGGCAATAAATTTAGGTCAAAGTCTTTCTGCTATAACATGGCAGCACAATGTAGAGCATCGAGTGATGAGGTGGAGATTTGATCACGCTATTCATAGTACATTTTGTTTTTTCCTTTTTTTTTTACAGCCGACATGGCATGAGAACAGTAATGAAATGAGACGTGTCTGGGTGTTCTGCGCACCGTGCAGGGTCTGCGCCTCGACACTACGATAAGAATAATTCTGTTGCCATGGAAGAAATTGGAAGAAGACCGTGTTCAAGTCATCAGCCATGAGGAAATGTGCTCTAAAAACTAAATTCTCTTAGACAAAGTAGCTCAGGAGTACGGATCCATGGCGCTAGAGTGCAGAAATCTGTGACCAAAACTTCTCATTGCAAAAAAGAATACGGGTGACTTCACACACGGCAGAGATTTCGGCAACTTTCCCACTTATTAGAGTTTGCAGAAATTGCTCCAATCAGATGCGTGGAAAACATTTTCAGTTGCAGACATTTCTTCAACATATCTGCTGCGTGTGAATATACCCTAAACGTAAATGACCAGCCTTAAAAAAGGTCCAAACTTCTGTGCTGATTCGTCTTTTTAATATGTCTAAATAGTGGACAGGGTTTTTCTAATACAGAGCTCCAAACCCGCTGCATAGTCTTAGAGATAAATTCCAAAATTCTGCTACCTGCAGCCACCTCTAGAGGGAGCAAAAGAGCTTACAGCATACATTTTTATTATTGAGATCAATGGACAAGCTGTATGCAGTTAGCTCCCCCTAGTGGAATTTGTATCCTTTTTTAATCATGTGAAACTTCAGCTCATATTGTGGAGATTTCCATCGCTCCAAGTTATGCTGTTGGGCTCCCCTGTTCCTGAAACCTCCAGGTTACCAGTCAAAAGTTGCGCACACCCTTTTAAGGGGTTTTCCCGGTTTTATGTTAGTAAAGTTTAATCATTGAATAATGAATAGTTATGCAAGTTTCGAATACACTTTGTGTTTAAATTCTTCAATAATTTTCAATATCTCGGCTTGCTGTCTGTGAATGTAAATATTTGTTTAATTCTAGAGGCTGAAAACCTGTCCACACCTAATACCTATTACAGTTGAGAGTTCGCTACAATTGTATCTGACCTAGACAATCCTGTGTGCGCAAATAGGCTGGACTCCAGACTGCTATATTATAACTGCACTGATACATTGTAGCAAATTATCAGGACAAGAGATTTGTGCTGCTGATGTATTTATCGGACAGATGATTGCTGCTTAGACTGGATACAATAGTAACAAGCTGTAATACTGTGCTCGCGTCTCTTCTTGCATTGGAGGTATATCTCAGAGTATTTGCCAATGTATACTCCCCACAGAAGGCTTCCGATGTATGCCTCCGTATGGCCAAACAATAGCATATGTCACCCCTAGGCTCACATGATAAAAAAAAATAAAAAATGCAGTATAAATGAAAGCAGCAGATTACACTATCCTATACAGTGGAAAAAAAAAAAAAGGTACACCTATGCATAAAGGACACTCGGGTAAATAAAGCCCTATAGATACGTTTGGCCTATTCGCCCAGGAGCATTCAATGCATACGCCAAATATACTATGCAAAAGCTATATCAACAAAACCTGTATTAGGGCTAAACAGGTTTTCATTCACCGACTGCAAGCAGAGATCTTGAAAGTTGTGCGGAATTGCCTCTGGCTATATATAGAAAACATTTTCATTCACTGATTCTCTGCCTTGATCTATTACTGGAGGGGATATATTAGGGAAATACTATTTATGCAATTGCTTAATATGTAAGTATATGGGATCATCAAAGCTGAACCTACAGCTAAAATATGAAACATAAACGATTACACGCTTTTACATGAACGACGGTGCTCACGTGTTTCGCTAACGTTGCGTGTTTTGCCATCTAGACAGCGCAGCTACGAGCACACAGCGTGAAGACGTTCTGATCCATAGTCACAGAGACGGATCTGCTGCTCCCTCGACACCAAGTGCAAATAGTGCAGTAAATACAGTAAAACGCTCCAAGGGTTAAAGGATCAAGATTAGAACAACGAAGCTTTAAATGAGATCAATAAAATCCACAGGAAACGCCGGTCCGTCTGACAAGCAGCGCGCACACGCGGCGGCGACCTGCGGGAGGCGTATATGGGTCACATCAGCAGGGATACATTGTAGCGGACGTCCTATACTGGAGAAACAGTGAATTATATCAAACGAAGGAGAATCAATTACTGCTCATTCCTTATACTTTACTGGCCAGGATAACGGACAGCAAGAAAACCAACATATTCTCCATTCACTTCATATGTACGCAGCCAATGATAGAGCAAATCCGTTCCAATGCACCGCTGCGCCACTCCTGACCCGGAATTCTATTATATTGTAAACTAAACGTAATTATCATTAAATAATTTTATTTTTCCATTTCTCACTGTTTGTAAAATATCTCCTTGCCGTTCGTGAATTTGAACACTTTTGTTTACATTCTGAGGCAATTCCTCACCATTTTCAAGATCTCTGGTTCCTGTCAGTGAATTGGAACAATCTTGTATACATCTAGGAGGCATAAACCTTGTAAAGATCTAAGACCTCACAGCTGAGGATTTGCTACAATGGTATCAGCACAAATCTCTCTTCTCAGCTGATAAAACGATTTTGCTCAGAACCGGGGCAAGAGGTTGGCGAACACGGTACCCATCTAGAGAGATTTCAAGGGACTGTAGAATCAAGGGGTTCCAAATAATTTGTTCTTCTCCTTATTCCCCCATTTTTATATCATGCAACCACATTTTTGTATTCTTCATAAAATAATAAGGCTGGAGCATCTTTTAAAGCTCTGGTGTGTGTCGTTCCTCCGTTATCCCTCCTGGAAATGTATGAATTCATTAACAACTTGGCATTACCATTCCTTTACACCATCTGACTGTTAGCACTGATTAAACAAGGGGAATGGTAACACCCTGTTGTCAATTGATTCATATATTTCCAGGAGGAATAATAGGAGGAAATAGAGAAAGCAGAATTCTAAGAAAAGATGCTCCAGAGCTGCTATTTTATGGGAATGCAGGTATTTACTAGAACAGACCTGTCAGGAGAGAGGACAGATCCTCTTTAATAAAAAGCAGATACAGCACATTGAGGTCACATTCACATTCAGCACTTACTGCCGCGTGTACTCGGCCCTTGTCAATCTTGAGTTTTTCAGTGTTTCTGGGAGAATCGGGAATACACACAATGCACTTTCTTTTTCCTTATTTGAACATAACAGAACCCGCTGTCAAGTTCATGATATACTCAAGGTTACATCTCACTAATTCTAACCACATCCTGTAACTTATCTACATTTCAGCTGGATTTGATCTCTGTGTTCCAAAGGTCGATAATGTAACGCTACCAATGAGAAAAATATACAAGGAGGGTGTGGGTCTAGGAGGACCGAACCACAGATAAGTACAAAATATCAGGCTGCCTCAGTCACACCAGAGCAAAGTACAAATGACCTGTACCGAGGACTATTCTATACAACACAATCACAACTGTGTCCTTCCTGAAATCCTGATATTAGTTGTTTTTAATGACTCAACTCCAATAAGATTTAAAAAAAATCTCCTCCCTGTTCACATGATTGTCAAAAGGCAGTAGTTTATATTCTTGTACATAGGGGGCAGTATTATAGTAGTTATATTCTTGTATATAGGGGGCAGTATTATAGTAGTTATATTCTTGTATACAGGAGCAGTATTATAATAGTTATATTCTTGTATATAGGGGCAGTATTATAGTAGTTATATTCTTGTATATAGGGGGCAGTATTATAGTAGTTATATTCTTGTATATAGGAGCAGTATTATAGTAGTTATATTCTTGTATATAGGAGCAGTATTATAATAGTTATATACTTGTATATAGGGGCAGTATTATAGTAGTTATATTCTTGTATATAGGGGGCAGTATTATAGTAGTTATATTCTTGTATATAGGGGGCAGTATTGCAGTGGTCATATTCTTGTATATAGGGGCAGTATTATAGTAGTTATATTCTTGTATATAGGGAGCAGTATTATAGTAGTTATATTCTTGTATATAGGGGGCAGTATTATAGTAGTTCTATTCTTGTATATAGGAGCAGTATTATAGTAGTTATATTCTTGTATATAGGAGCAGTATAATAGTAGTTATATTCTTGTATATAGGAGCAGTATTATAGTAGTTATATTCTTGTATATAGGAGCAGTATTATAGTAGTTATATTCTTGTATATAGGGGGCAGTATTATAGTAGTTATATTCTTGTATATAGGGGCAGTATTATAGTAGTTATATTCTTGTACATAGGAGCAGTATCATAGTAGTTATATTCTTGTATATAGGAACAGTATTTTAGTAGTTATATTTTTGTATATAGGGGCAGTATTATAGTAGATATAGTCTTGTATATAGGAGGCAGTATTATAGTAGTTATATTCTTGTGTATAGGGGCAGTATTATAGTAGTTATATTCTTGCATATAGGAGGCAGTATTATAGTAGTTATATTCTTGTATATAGAGAGCAGTATTATAGTAGTTATATTCTTGTATATAGGGGGCAGTATTATAGTAGTTATATTCTTGTATATAGGAGCAGTATTATAGTAGTTATATTCTTGTATACAGGGGCAGTATTATAGTAGTTATATTCTTGTATATAGGGGCAGTATTATAGTAGTTATATTCTTGTATATAGGGAGCAGTATTATATTAGTCATATTCTTGTATATAGGGGGCAGTATTATAGTAGTTATATTCTTGTATACAGTGGCAGTATTATAGTAGTTATATTCTGCTCTATTAGAGGCAGTATTATAGTAGTTATATTCTTGTATATAAGAGGCAGTATTATAGTAGTTATATTCCTGTATATATGGAGCAGGATTATAGTAGTTATATTCTTGTATATAGGGGCAGTATTATAGTAGCTATATTCTTGTATATAGGAGGCAGTATTATAGTAGTTATATTCTTGTATATAGGAGGCAGTATTATAGTAGTTATATTCCTGTATATATGGAGCAGGATTATAGTAGTTATATTCTTGTATACAGGAGCAGTATTATAGTAGCTATATTCTTGTATATAGGGGGCAGTATTATAGTAGTTATATTCTTCTATATAGGGGGCAGTGTTATAGTAGTTATATTCTTGTATATAGGAGCAGTATTATAGTAGTAATATTCTTGTATATAGGGGGCAGTATTATAGTAGTTATATTCTTGTATATAGGGGCAGTACTATAGTAGTTATATTCTTGTATATAGGAGCAGTATTATAGTAGTTATAGTCTTGTATATAGCGTGAGTATTATAGTAGTTATATTCTTGTATATAGGGGGCAGTATTATAGTAGTTATATTCTTGTATATAGGAGCAGTATTATAGTAGTTATATTCTTGTATATAGGGGGCAGTATTATAGTAGTTATATCCTTGTATATAGGGGTAGTAGTATAGTAGTTATATTCTTGTATATAGGAGCAGTATTATAGTAGTTATATTCTTGTATATAGGGGGCAGTATTATAGTAGTTATATCCTTGTATATAGGGGTAGTAGTATAGTAGTTATATTCTTGTATATAGGAGCAGTAGTATAGTAGTTATATTCTTGTATATAGGGGCAGTATTATAGTAGTTATATTCTTGTATATAGGGGCAGTATTATAGTAGTTATATTCTTCTATATAGGAGGCAGTATTATAGTAGTAATATTCTGTATATAGGAGCAATATTATAGTAGTTATATTCTTGTATATAGGGGGCAGTATTATAGTAGTTATATTCTTGTATGTAGGGGGCAGTATTATAGTAGTTATAGTCTTGTATATAGGGGGCAGTATTATAGTAGTTATATTCTTGTATATAGGGGCAATATTATAGTAGTTATATTCTTGTATATAGGGGGCAGTATTATAGTAGTTATATTCTTGTATATAGGGGCAGTATTATAGTAGTTATATTTTTGTATATAGGGGCAGTATTATAGTAGTTATATTCTTGTATATAGGGGCAGTATTATAGTAGTTATATTTTTGTATATGGGGGGGGCAGTATTTTAGAAGATATATTGTTGTACATAAGGGGCAGTATTATAGTAGTTATTCTTGTCCACGAGGAGAGTATATAACAGCTGAGCAGTTGTCATTTCCCTCCCCCACCTACATGTAATGTGCATTACACAGCAAGAGGAAGCTTCTCTCTGTATAACGTGAATTTGACATTTGTACTCCAATCTAAAGAATGAAGGAAGTGGCGTAGAAAAAATCATAATTCATTTACACTAGATACTTTACACTATTGAACTACAAGTACCAGCAATAATAGCAAGACCTGGAACAAATAATATATTAAAGAAGGATCATACAACATCTTCATTTTAGTATAAACCTAGAATTACAGGCTGTGGGAGATCCCGGCATTCAGTAGTAGGATGTTGGAACATTATGGGTCTCGGGTGAATACACATAAACCTACAATTGTTATATTTATTTTAAAAGAAAGCGAAATACTTCCTTGAGGAACACAATGCAAGCCTTGAAACAATGGAGGAAACTTGACTTACTGGATTCCAGGAATTACACCTGCGAGGCTCAATACACAAATGTGCGACACTGACTCTACTGTCCGGAGGAATCCTGTGTTAATCAGATAACGTTCACGTATCATCAGCTACAACCAGGACACTAACCTGCAACCCCCAATGAAGGAGCCCTGTGTCTTCCCATACAGCAGGCCACAAATACTGAAAATTGACTTTCGTTGTGGAAATGTGTACAAAAAAAATCTTTCAAACTTTTTTTTATTTTTGAACGTAGCATTTGCATTGCTCAAAAAGTTAGTTACCACCCCAAATTCAAATTCCAGGGCACGACTGCCGGATAATAAAGTCATTGGTCCAGACCATTTGCTTTGTAGTTTTCTACTTTTTGATAACTTCAGGGGAGTCAGGAAGGTTGAATTCTCATCAAAAGTACAAAATATTGTAATATACTCCAACAAATTGGCAATTTTTTGAGCTTTCTAAAACATGAAATCTCTGACAAGGTGAAGCCCCCCTGATTTCAATGGTAACGTTATACATGGATTAGACGCCCTTTGTCAGAGTTTGTTCTGGGAATCGATGGGGTTCATGATCTGGGATATTTCAAGAGATAAAAGGTGGAGTTCAAAAAATAACTCAACAAAAAGAATTATTCACATAATACTTCCCAGTCCATTGCCCAGAACCTGAGACCATCTTTTCCGGGTGGTGACAGTATCGCTATCAGTAGTACTGCCCAAGGGTGTAGAAACCAGCGTAGAAGTCATTGTAATCAGCTATAGGGCCCAGCAGCGGAGAAGACCGACCACCACTGTTATATAGGAGGATGGATGCTGGGGGGGGGGGGGTATTGAGTCTTAGGAATAATCATAACCGTTCAATTTCCAGATGATTATTTTTTACGCCGTTGCTCTGGTTAATGATAGGTGACCGGTCTATAGAGCATGATTATCCATGCTGGGCTACTTCACTTGGTGCTAGGCAGTGCCCAAACTCATAGGGGGACTACCTAGCAAGCTCCGCTGTCCGTTATGCATGATTAGAGTAGGAAACGCCGCCTTTCACCAAAGATTTATTTTAAAGAGGACCTGTCACTAGGTTATATAAGTTGAACTGGTTAACTGACCTGAATAGCGCTGTCTCCCTGATTCCAGCGCTGTTTTTCTTTTTTTCCTGGACCCCTCCATTCCAGAGATATATCCCACTGTTATGTTGGCTCCCTATATGCATATTTGCTGCAGTTAGTCAATGGGGCGGAGCTAGCTTCCCTGCCTCTGATGCTGAACAATCAGCACGCGGCAGCTTGAGGGTAGATCACGCCCTGTTGGCTAACTACAGCAAATTAGCATAGAGGAAGCCAACAAAACAGTGGGCCATATCTCTGGAACTGGGGGGTCTAGGAAAAAAATAAAAACAGCGCTGGAATCAGGGAGACCGCGCTATTCAGGTCAGTTAACCAGTTCAACTAATATGACCTAGTGACAGGTCCTTTTTAAACTCTTATTTGCAGACTGGTCCACAAGTGAAATGACTCTCAGGCCCACCCACCATTTATACACATATCTATGGGCATGTCCACTTTAAATGTAATCTTTTTACATACAGGACATATCAGTAAGACTTATTAGGTTATTTGTGAACGAACCCATAAAAAAAAAATAGACCCTAGTGGTAAGTGAGTGGCACCAAAGTCAGCTCCAAATAGGGTCGTCTTCCGAAGGACGTCGAAGCCCACAATTGATGCAAACTTTAGGTCCAATGGGGCATTTATATTTCATCATATTCTTGAATGCAAGTTATAAAATCCAAAAATAAATAACCCCATCCACCCAAAAAAATGTATGAAATAAACCTATCGTATATAACAATAAATATAAAGACTGTGGCAGGGGAAGAGGAATTTACTTGGCTGCGGTTTAGGTATTTTTCCAAAACGTCCTCTATTCTGTTGAAACTTGCTCCGTTGATACAGATACATAATTTGAGATGCGTATTTACTGCTGGTAACCGTCCAGTCTGCAAACATCCTGATGGTAATGGTACCTCTATAGATAATCATTGAGATTCAGTAAGTACTTTACAGCTGCAAGTGAAAAGCCAACCCTGCAGAGATGGAACATGACCAGGCAGGTAAATTCGGTCTCTTTTGTAAAGGTTTTATTTGACACGTATCGAAATATAGCGCAGACAGGGAAGAGACAATAGATTTTCAAACGCATCATGGGACAAAGAAGATGCTATGGTTTGAATGTAAACTATTATTCGAGCAGTTAAGGTTGTATGTGGTATTGCAGCTCAGCTCCATTTAATGGAGACTGGCTGCAATACCAGACACATCCCATGGACATGTGTGGAGCTGTTTCCAGAAGAAAACAGCCATGTTTTTTTAATCCTGAACAACCTCTTTAAGGAATATAGGAAAGAAAAGTGACTGCCCCGTGCGGGAAGTGTGAAGGCAGCTATATCATTTTATACTAGGGGGTCAAAATTAAAGGGGTTTTCCAATAATTTTTTTAAAAAAAAGTTTAAAATCCCCCATAACCATGTAGCTTTCATAGAAACAAACCACTTACTAATTACTAATACACGTTGGTTATGGGGATTTAAAAAAATGTCTAGATTCCCTGAAAACCCTATATCAGATTGTGGAAAAAGAATCGTATCTTCCATACGTATCCAAGAATACACAGCGCTCCTACACGGCCCAGAGGACGCAGCACCCCTACGCGGCCCAGAGGACGCAGCGCCCCTACGCGACCCAGAGCACGCAGCGCCCCTACGCGACCCAGAGCACGAAGCGCCCCTACGCGACCCAGAGCACGCAGCGCCCCTACGCGACCGAGAGGACACAGCGCCCCTACGCGACCGAGAGCAGGCAGCGCTCCTACGCGACCGAGAGCACGCAGCGCCCCTACGCGACCGAGAACGCAGCGCCCCTACGCGACCGAGAGCACGCAGCGCCCCTACGCGACCGAGAGCACGCAGCGCCCCTACGCGACCGAGAGCACGCAGCGCCCCTACCCGACCGAGAGCACGCAGCGCCCCTACGCAACCGAGAGCACGCAGCGCTCCTACGCGACCGAGAGCAGGCAGCGCTCCTACGCGACCGAGAGCACGCAGCGCTCCTACGCGCCGAGAGTATGCAGCAATCCTACACACCGAGAGAGTACCCAGCAGTCACAGAGGGTTCTCCACTTCCCTGTGTAGTATGTACATTGTGTTCATCATCTGTATTGACACCAAGCAAATATAAACAGACTCTTGGAAGGAAGAGAAAGGCGCAGGGAAGCTCGTCCCACATCACCAAATCTACAGTCACGGAAAAAGTTTGCATTACATCACTGACAACAATATGGCTAGGAGCTTTTTTATTCTTCTCAATTATCCATGTTGGTTTTTAAAGTGTAACTCCATTAAAATCTTAAACCCCATGGGTGAATATAGCTGACCTCAATATTTCACTCCCCCTAATGGCACACTCACTGGAGGCCAGGAAGCTGAGATATTAGGACCTGTTGGGTTTTGTCCTCACACTGAGGAGCTACTGATCTGGAGGAAACATGGTGGTCACCGGTGAATTTATACTATTCCCAACAAAGTCAAAAAGTATTTGGTTTTCGGACTTTGTAGAGGAGCTAATTTGTTAATTTACGGAGAGAAAAACCACCGGTGACTGCCCTGTTACCTCCATGTCACAGACAAGGTCGGCTAGGGGAGTAAAAGGGTATGTGCACACACACTAATTACGTCCGTAATTGACGGACGTATTTCGGCCGCAAGTAGTGGACCGAACACAGTGCAGGGAGCCGGGCTCCTAGCATCATACTTATGTCCGATGCTAGGACTCCCTGCCTCGCTGCAGGACCACTGTCCCGTACTGTAATCATGTTTTCAGTACGGGACAGTTGTCCTGCAGCGAGGCAGGGACTCCTAGCGTCGTACATAAGTATGATGCTAGGAGCCCGGCTCCCTGCACTGAGTTCGGTCCGGGACTTGCGGCCGAAATACGTCCGTCAATTACGGACGTAATTAGTGTGTGTGCACATACCCTAACAGTGTGAGGACCCGGGCAGACCCTGCTATGTGACTGCATATGCCCCACTAATCTTCTTGTTCACCCTTGGTCATCTTCTTACATGTTATCATGGGGTTTGCAAGTCAAGATCTTCACTAAGAATGAAGGGGTCAAGAAGACACCTCACCTTTAGTCAACTTTCCTCTGATATAATTCTATATCTCCTATCGAAGCTGATGAAACGTCCTATAAAATCAATAAGACTGTAATCTGAGTGAAGCCAATAGAAGCAAAAGGCCGCAAAACTTGGCCAGTCTTGGCTCATGGGCCTCCACCACTAACATCTCCTGATGTGGTACCAGCTTTGATCCCCAAAAATGTAAAGAATAAAAGAGCTGCAGTACTCATCATGCCTCTTTGGCCTCTCTCAGGTCTCAGGAGAAACTAAGATGAGCCATTGACTTGGTCTCTCCCGCGAGAAGTCTCTATGACATTTCACAATTATATAATCTTTCATCCGCTACAGAGCGACCTTACAGTCACTGCTCTAGGCAACGGAATAGTTGAGCACATCCCTGGATGCAGCGCATCGAAGACAAAGCACTGCCAGCTCCTAAATTTTGCAAGTAATTTCCATTGACGTCAATGGAGGCACATCTTGCCTATTTCTGTAAAACCTCATGCCGATTGACTAAGCCGTGAACTCTACATTATCTTCTGCATACATCCTATTGTCGTCACTATTATCCATCTTCAAATTAATTGTACATGAGCTGTTTCATGGGTGTAATTTGCTTCCTATATGACTGACTTAAGAATCCATAGTCATCACTCTTTCGACATGTCACACTGGTTTACAAGACAATGATCAACTATAATGACCATACCGGTCTCATCATTAGTGTTCTCCAAAATATTTACCAACCAGGACCAATGTACAAAGGTAACATTTCCTAAATTTAAAGGAGTTGTGTGGGTTGGACAACTGTTTCATCTTCAAGGTCCACCAATGTCAAGCTGTTTGGGAGTTGGTGGGAAGAGATAACCCTGGGAGAACCTCAAGGAGAAAGCTTGGTGGTCCTCCAAACCCTCTGTAGCCAATAATGTGAGAGGAGGTGGTTCCAACACCAGGACCAGAATTAATATGCATGGATGCTACAAAGTAGAACCCAATATACAGAGAAGTGCTATATCTCATCAGGTTTGGTGCTCTTCAGGTCCATATGGTTTACATCTTCATCTGCTTTCAGGACAAGGGAAGTATTGATGGTTTAGAATTTAGGTGCTGGTGGAAATTTTTGAGAATTTTTCTCGGTCTTCTCACATGAAGACCCAGCTCCTTGGAAAAGAGAAGGACGAGCAGCAACACAATGGATGGAAACAAGTACAAAACTCATAAATATGTCATTGAGAAGCCTGAAGACCCAAAGATAGGACTTTCTGGAGAAACATTATGTATACGGTTATAGCATTAGGAGAAACGTAGATGTCCCTCAGGTCCGTCTGACATATCGACGTATGAGTCTTTGACATAAGTATATTACATTTTAGCTGTATCATCTGAAGGTTCAATGAAATTTGGGAAGACCCAAAACTAGACTAATTTCCTTCAACACCACAATGTTTCAGAATGCAAACCAACAAATAAGTTACTCAACTATCACAGCGCAGCTATTGTTCCTTGTCGGAGGAACAGTCGAGAAATATACTTTTATAAAATAAAATATTTGTTTTTGGGATCCTCCCCCCCCCCCCCGCTAGGTCTGGGAATACGGGAGGGCACATTGCCGCTTCTCATTGAAATGCATATTATCCTGAATACTTCAAACACAAATCACCAGAGTAACACTAATCACACAGTCAGCTCTGAATGCCAAGCTAGGGACTTACCATTCAACCCATTAGGAATACTTCTATGGTGGGGAAGGGTGGAAAGGTCATCTGCAGATCTCCTGATGGTGCCAGCTTTATTCTCCACTGGTTTGGGAGGATGATGATGGTGGTGGTGGTGGTGGTGGTGGTCCGGGCTGCCTGCGCTGCCAGCACTAGATGTACTGCTGCCATCCCCTACGTCCCTCGCCCCAGAGCCGCCATTTAAATTGGTCAAACTGTTTTGGCTATCAATGGAAGTCCTAGAACCAGCGCCATTCCTCTCCTCGTCCAACATGAGGACAATCTCCTTGAGCTCCAAGTTATCTTTAAGGAGAGCCTCCTGCTTGGATTCCAGCTCCTTCAGTTTTTGCTGATATGACCCGACCTCCTTCCACATCGACCCGGCAGTGTGTCTCCCGAACCTCTGCCATTCCCTGGAAAGCTTTTTCCCCTTTTGCCGATCATCATCCAAAAAGCAACACAGCTCCCGTAGCTCCTGGTTATCATCTTGAAGTTTCTGGTTGACTTCTTTTAAGCTTCTGATCTCATGAAGATGGACCTGTAGCCTCCTGTTTACGTCCTTCATTAAATTGCCATGTTCCACCATCAGATTCATCTTCTCAATGTCCACTTTCCTCAACCTCTTGAGAAGGTCCTCCTTGCTCCACCGGAGAAGCTCTTCATCTGGGACCTTGTTGAGGTCTTCTGCAGACCCTGCTCCTTGAGAAAGCTTTGCCATGATAAATAACTCTCAGGATAAAAAAGAGGGAATCAGAATTCAATCAAACTCCCCTTTTTTTTTTTTTGGGCAAAACTACCATCCCTGAGCTGCTGCTGGAGAGGTTCCTGCATCACCCATGGTGCAGAGATCTTATGATTTGCAGGTGGAAACTTGTGCAGAAAAATAATGTGTAATCCAATGGAGAGCAGCTTCAAATTGCCTTCAGAGTGATCCTGCCTTCAGTCATTTGTATGACTATCCTCCCTGCGATCCTCCCGCAGAGTCCGGGCTCGATGTCTCTGCGCTGCTGTCTCCAGCTCCTCTGAAGCCTCCTCCTCCCCCCTCCCGTCCTGCCTGTCCTCCACTTACTGTTCTTTTTTTTTTTTTTTTTCCTGAATTGAACAAGCGTTATTGACAAGCACCGGCCGAGACAACACAATTCAAACTAGGTCAACGTTCTAGTCCTGATTAAAACATAACAACACCTGACGACAGCAAGCAGAGGACAGTGATGGCTTGTAGAACTGATGGCTGCATGCTATTCAATGACAGACCTGGAGATAAAACTACAGGCAATGATGAGAATGATACATAAGAGCAGAAAATAAATATGTATAGTGTGTGTTTTGTAATTATTATTATTAGGTTTAGGAATTTATATTTACAAGAATAGAAAATGAATTCAAATACAAAATAGAAGACAGGAAGATGTGATGATAGATAAATAGATAATAGACGGGTAGATAAATATATGATGTAGATAGATATAGACAGGAGTGAGTAGTAGAAAGTCAAAAATAATTTTAATGTAATTTAATGGCATATATATTTAGATACATTGTATATATGTTTTTAGATAGATAGATAGATAGATAGATAGATAGATAGATAGATAGATAGATAGATAGATAGATAGATAGATAGACAGACAGACAGACAGACAGACAGACAGACAGACAGAGAGAGAGATAGATAGATAGGAGACAGATAGACAGACAGATAGACAGATAGATAGATAGATAGATAGATAGATAGATAGATAGATAGATAGATAGATAGATAGATAGATAGATAGATAGATAGATAGATATGAGATAGATAGATAGATAGATAGATAGATAGATAGATAGATAGATAGATAGATAGATAGATAGATAGATAGATAGATAGATATGAGATAGATAGATAGATAGATAGATAGATAGATAGATAGATAGATAGATAGATAGATAGATAGATAGATAGATAGATAGATAGATAACTGTGTCATTTTCTGTTAACAAACTGAAAACCATGCAACTCCTGTGCCCCAATGCAAAATCAGTGCCAGGGCCGCACCTATAACACTGGTGTCTTCCTATGTGGCTAAGGGGTATTTTGGCCCTTCAGGCACCAGGTCCCACTGCCACCTCTGCACCCCTTATAGCTACACCCCTGGGTGGCACACAAAGCTTCCAATTGACTGTTCCGTTTCCACCAGTGAAGGATTGTTTCTGACTCCTGAGAGCTCCTCCAATCCTGAGAATGGGTTCTCATTGTACTCAGTGGAGAGGTCCTGTGCATGTGTGCTCTATCAATGAGAACACATGCTGGGAGTTGTAGTTCTTGGGTAGAAAGTTGCAGGTCATCCTGAGCAGGAGGACATTTTGGATTTTTTTTATCAAATTGAGGACATTTTGAATAGTGACATACTGAGACCTGTGGTTCTGGCATGGTGTTCAGGGTAGCATGACATGCCCACGTAGCAAAATGCTGATCATTCTGGGTATGAAGAAATGCTGGCACTTGGAGTTCTATAATTGTTGTCAAACCCGATGAAAACAGCTGACAAATTATTGTTATTATAATTATTTATATTAATATTATTTTTTTTACATTATTATTATTATTGTCATCATCCATATTATTATTATTATATTATTACATTATTATTATTATTATTATTACTACATTATTATTACTACATTATTATTATTATTATTATTATTATTATTATTTTAGTTTTACTACAATATTATTCTTATTTTTAATACACTTGAATTACTTTGCCTTAGAAAACTTAAGTTGTTTTCTCGCCCTGGAACTTTCTTGGGATTCACACGACCGGGTCGTTCCCGAGCCCGAGTGTCGGCCGGTAAAATCGGCCATTTTGCCCGGCCGGTTTGCATAAAGTTATGCATCCGTGCCGGGCCGGGCAGATCCGGACAGTGACATCAACGGCAGCTCCTGAAGGGGAATCCCCATGTGTTCGGGGATTCCGCTTCAGGTGTTTCCCCTGATGTCACTGCCCAGATATGGACAGAGACATCAAGCGCTCTGTCCAGGAGCGGAATCCCCGAAAACACGGGGATTCCGCTCCTTCAAGGAGCTAAAGTGCGGCTAGCACATAGCAGAGCGGGGAGATACCTCCCCGCTCTGCTATAGTGGCGTCGCTACAGTAGTAGCAGCCGCAGCAGCAGCAGCAGCTGCTGCTACTACTACTAGCGGCGCCATCGAAGGTGTCGCCGAGCCAGGGTGCTTTTAACAAGCAGGGGAAGGGAGCCAGCGCAGCGCTCCCTTCCACCTGCTGTACACCCCGGCCCTGCAACACAGTGTACAGCGATGCCATTCGTCAGAATGGCATCAACTCCTCCTCCTCACATGCACTCTGCGCTGTGAGGAGGAGGAGATAGAGCGCAAGCGCCGGGAAACCCGGCCATCACTCGGAACACATTCCGGTGATGGCCGTGTAATACCCGGCCCCATAGACTTGTATGGGAGCCGGGCGGCCGGGTGCCCGGGCAAAGATAGAGCATGTCCTATTTTTTGACGGCCGGATTTTCCGGCCGTCAAAAAATCGGTCGTGTGAATAGCCCCATTAGGGGTCTATCATTCCTAATGCAGCCGGGTGCCGGCCGATTTATGAACGGCCGGCACCCGGCCGGGAAACCCTGCCGTGTGAATGAGGCCTTAGAGTTGGTTGGAGAATGCAAATTCCAACAGTTTCTGGTGAATGAGAGCAGCGCCTTCATGTGAGCTCTTTGTGAAGTCTGAATTCACGTTCAGTGGGGGGTGGTCTTCTCTCATCCCCCCAGTGGGAAAGATAACATGAAGTTGCTTTTATTTCTGCAGCTCTCCTCTGGCCACCTGGGCTTTCTCCTCTGAAGTTAAAACCCACAGCAAATAAAGCTTCTTCCAACACAATGTTATCACTGTCCAGGGATTTATGGCTTTTTAAATTAGAATGATTTAAAATTTGATATTTGCTTAGAACAAGGATTAATAAAACATACCCAGAAGGACAAAGCTGTGAGGATTTTTTTTTTTTTACATTTATATCAAGGTATTAACAAATTATTTTTTTTAAATAACATTTGTGATATTTTTGTTGCAAACAGCTTCCAAGGATAGTAAAGCGCGGTTAAATACCCGCCATCCACAATTTCCCATATATATTAGTCAATTATATCAACACTCTTGTTAAACGCTGCCACCTAGTGTTTATATCAAATACTGGTGTACATGTCCATTAAAAATATTTCACATGCTGCTCGTGCCATTTTAATAAATTTGGTGCAATTTGCGTCATTTTTGCCAAATCGTTAATTCATCAAATTGGGTACCGATAATAGAAAAATGCTGCAGTAATACAAAGTATGAGAACGCACATGAATACTATCATACATTGTAAGCCATTATGATCCACATATTACCTCCCCCCACAAGATATGGAACCTACAAAGCGTCGTTAGTGGCAGGTTCTTGCTGGTCTTTTTAAATGTTCATCTGCCTTCAGTTCTTGTCTCTGTCCATTTGATACACTTTCCCCAAAATCTTCTTTTGGCAACCAGAAGTGCTCAACATATTGGAGAAACTATGGGGGGGGGGGCTGAGGTTGCCGTCGTTCCTAGGCCGTGGTGCACGAGGGTCCCAAATATCATTCTCCGCAATAGAGGACAGATGTACTATAAACGACATGTGATGATTGGGCAACCTGGTGAAAATTTTGCATCAAGGTCCAGACCTATGGCTCAACTTTTTTTAAAATGTTTTTCCTTTTTTTTAATTAAAGTTAAATTAAAAGTTCAGCAAATTTTTTATAGATTTTGTTTATCAGTTTTTCACCATGATCTCTGTTTGCTGTTAGTGAATGGAACTTCTTTTGTGTACATCTAAAATATGGAAACCTGTCCTTTACAATGATGCATAGGCTGTTACAAGAGACAGAGCTGGGATACACAGGCGCCGATCAATGAGACATCGTTGATCGGCAATCGCTTGCTCCTGTCACACGAAGCTATGGATGGGGAGGAGCGGTCATTACTCTGTTTTGACAGGGAGATGCGCTGCCGACAACGATAGTCTTTTACTTTTTTATAACGATATGACCAGCAGATGAACAAGCTTTTGCTCGTTCATCTGCTGATCGCTGCCCTGTTTACACAGGGCAATTATTGGCAACGAGCGTTATATTGACGCTCGTCTGCCCGATAATCGTCCTGCGTAAAACCCCCCTTAACGGGCTAGGCACCTGTGTCAGTTGGACATGATCAGGACATGTTTTCAGCCTCTGGATGTAAATAAGAATGTTTCCATTTACTGATAGCAAGCAGAGATCTTAAAAAAGGATGAGGAACTGATATACAAAATATATAATATAGTGGCAGAACTATTCACTATACGATGAAATTGTATTTAACTAAAGCATAAAATGTTGGTGTTCTGTCTCTTCAACCAAACAGTCTATCTTTTAACGACATGTCATTTTTAGGTACAACATTATGTGCTAATTAATTTCCTAATATATCTTTATAGTGGTCGTACCTCTTTTAATCTGATACACTGCTCCAAATCTCTTGTGAAGACATAGTTAAATGATAAAATTATATCTACCTGCAGCCACCACTAGAGGGAGCTGAGGAGCTTTATTACGGAGTTCAATGTATAACTGTATGCAGTGAGCTCCCTCTAGTGGTGACCACAAACAGAGAGACTTTATAATTTACCTATATGACTATGCACGGGATTTGGAGCTCTGTGTCAGAAATGAACAGAATTTTGGATCTATTTGAATTAACAAAATGGTATTCAAAGGTGAACATTGCTTTAAAGGTCCCTTGACAAGATAGGAAGAGGAGAATATTTGATTATTATGTTGTACTCAGCCCAAACTAGATTCATTCTGGTGATTATAAGCTATAGACTTGCATCGTGTATGTCAGGTTAGCGGATAGGACTATATCATGTCATGGACTAACATTACATGATATGATCTGCTATGATCCCTAGATGAATGCACGATCACCTGGAATGGTGCAGCTGGTGGAGCGGAGGAGCGCTGCTAGGGGGTTAATCCATGATGTTTGTCTTTCTTCTAGATAGGACAGTGAGATAAAGTAAATACCAGCACTTAATGGACTATTGTCTCCATACAAAGAGAAGCTTCCCCACAGAAACTGATCTGTAAAGTGAGATTTAAAGGGAACAGTAATGTGAGGATTGTGGAGATAAGGAAAGAAAGAGGTGACATAATGGGAATGGCAGAGAAAGGGAAATTACGGACATCCTTCCCATTCAGATCATTAATTTACCTTATTTATCTACATTTATAGACGTCCAGCTCAGAAGAGTAAACACCGAAATACTAAACCAAGAAGGAAGATCATGAAGATACAGCGTCATGTGACGGAGAGGAATGTCGTATAATTAGGAGGGGTTGTCCATGGAAATGGTTGAAGAGGGGTTAATGGAGGGGTGACATCACATCACACAGAAGAGAGGGGGCACGATAGCAAAGATAAAACTGGGCCCCCAATTATAGGGGTGGCTTTTGCCACCCAAGACATAATAACCAGGTGTTTGTGTTCCCCTCCACCTCCTTTCTATGACCCTTGGGCAAGATCTCCATCCCCCTTGCCCTCTTGATTGCTAACAATGCAGTTCCTCTGGATAGGGGAGTTCTGCACAGATTCTCAGCACCTAAAAGTAAAGGGAAAGGACCAACCAGGACTGGCCCCCCCTTTCCAAAGGGCCACATGGCAGTCGAATGAGCTGCCTGTTCAGGATCCTCATCTCCTGACCAGATTAGAGAGAGGTTATAAAGAGCGTCTCTCTCTCTTTCTCTCTGGAGGACTTGTCCTGTCCTGCATGATGTATCCTGTGTAATGCTTAATTTCTCCTGTGGTCGCGCTGCAGAGGAATTGAACTCTTACTGCCAGGTATCCCCACAAATTACAGCTGATCGCTGGGGGTCCCAGCAGGAGGACACGTTGTGATCAGCTTATTGTCAATGACCTAAGAAGCAGGGAGAACCCCTTTAACAAGGGATAATTCCCTAATCTATTAGAGTAGAGAGCTGCTACAAAAAATGTGTCCCACTCTGGAGCACCCACCATTTCCATGCACAACATGGACATTCTATTGATTTTAATGTGAACTGTGTAATACTTCATTTCCCCTGAGGGAGTGCTGCAGGAGAATTGAACACTTGCTCCCTGGGGACCCCACAGATTACAGCTGATCTCTGGGGGTCACAGCAGCGGGATACGAGATGTGATCAGCTTAGCATCGAGGAATCTTCTAACAAAAAAGGATGGTCTAAAGGGGAAAACCGGTTTAAAGATTGATGGCCTAGGATAGCCATCAATGTGTGATCGGTAAGGGTCCAACTGTTGGGACCCCCATTGATCATAAGAACATCGTTTTACCAGACAGAATGCAATAATGCCGATCTTTGTCAAAGGCGCCAAGGTGCTCCTTGGAAAGCTACAGCTGTTGTGAAACTACAACTCCCAGTATGCCCTGACACAGAGAGTCGTAATTTCACAATAGCAGATGTAGGTTGCCGAGCAGTGCTGTCCCCGTTGTTTTTGATTTTTTTGGCGGTTATGTAGCCCTTCTTTATTTATAGCAAAATGTAACCAGATTAATATGCCAGGCCATAGTGTGCTACAGAGGTGGAAGCTATTTTACGTATTTGCCAATATACCCATCACTTGCCCTTGAGACACGGTCAAGCTAATGTAGATGGCAGAGCTGAATTTCGTGTAAGGGCTCGTCCACACGTAGCGGAATTGCTGCAACAACGGACACTGCGTCAGACACCATGACGGACCCCATTGTAAATCAGTGGATCAATCTGGATGAACCAGTCTAAACCATAATTCCTTCTTTTTTTTAACAATTTCCGACCATGCAAGCTATGTGAATAGCAACTACAGTCTCAGTGCCAACCACGAAATGTTCGGTACTGTCGCCCTTTTTGTTACAGTTTAGATATATGATACTTGTAGGTTTGTGAATCAAAGTGATATATGAGCTGTACGGGAGAAGTATGAGTCATACGATTGCTGCCTATAATTCTGCTCCACCAGCGGGATTTATTCTATTCTAGCCCTCGCAGCATTTTTCATAAATAAAGCAAAGATTCCCGGTACTGACAGGCAGCAGCTATTTTCTTGGAGAAAACCCATCGACTGCAGCAGAGGAGACGCAGATGGTAAATGTACATGTGAATCGCTGGGCATTATTTGCCTGAATGTCCTCAGATGTGTGCGGATGCTTTGTCAAGGGGAGTCAGTGGCTGCACCCAATTGGGAAAGGGAGAGGGGGAGCAAAATAATCCCCCATAATGTGCGCAAAGGAGATCATATAGGTTCACGTGACCTCATCTACTTGCAGAATCAGTGTACCGGGTGCGTGTTTGTGCACTCACTCACTCCACTATATAGACGCACTAAAATATAGAATATACAGTACGTTCTTCATATGGGAAGCAATATTTGCCCTGCTAGTCCCCCAACCCTCAGCGCATTGCACGTACTTCTATAACATGCAGGGATTAAAAGTTCTATAGGTGTGTATATAACCATGCCCCTCGGAAAGTGACACCATCATACTATTTGTCCACCAGACTGTGTAAAGCAAATGTCACCATCTGTAGCTGACTGTTGTCAGGCAACCATAACTTACTGTACATAACAAGCGAAAAAAATGCAGTGCATTATGTATCCTGTACTGATCCTGAGTTACATCCTGTATTATATTCCAGAGCTGCACTCACCATTCTGCTGGTGGTGTCACTGTGTACATACATTACTTATCCTGTACTGATCCTGAGTTACATCCTGTATTATACTCCAGAGCTGCACTCACTATTCTGCTGGTGGAGTCACTGTGTACATACATTACATTACTTATCCTGTACAGATCCTGAGTTACATCCTGTATTATACTCCAGAGCTGCACTCACTATTCTGCTGGTGGTGTCACTGTGTACATACATTACATTACTTCTCCTGTACTGATCCTGAGTTACATCCTGTATTATACTCCAGAGCTGCACTCACTATTCTGCTGGTGGAGTCACTGTGTACATACATTACATTACTTATCCTGTACTGATCCTGAGTTACACCCTGTATTATATTCCAGAGCTGCACTCACTATTCTGCTGGTGGTGTCACTGTGTACATACATTACTTATCCTGTACTGATCCTGAGTTACATCCTGTATTATACTCCAGAGCTGCACTCACTATTCTGCTGGTGGAGTCACTATGTACATACATTACATTACTTATCCTGTACTGATCCTGAGTTACATTCTGTATTATACTCCAGGGCTGCACTCACTATTCTGCTGGTGGAGTCACTGTGTACTGCAGCAGTGCAACTACTAAGGAGCAGGATTTGGTGACCTGAGTTATATATTTAAAAGCAATGTATCAAGAGAAAATGTCCTTTCTCCTGATTTGTTAGGCAGGAAACCTGGAGGAGGGTATGGGTTGCTGGAGTGGAAGAGAATACTGGAGGTTTAGGAAAGTCCAGGGTTTGGGCTGCCTTAGGAGTATCATTAGCTGCCAGCTGTTAAGGCTCCTTTAAAGGGAAGGTGTCATGAAATTATGATTTTTTTTTTATAATATTGCTTTTGGTATGATATTAAAATACATTTTATTTATTTGTGTTCTTGTGTTCTACTCTTTACTTTTTTCTTACTTTTACTTCTCTATGGGGGCTGCCATTTTTTTTTCATCTCTGTATGTGTCGATTAACGACACATACAGAGATGGAATACGGCACATCCAACCCCATAGAGAATGCGAACGGGAGCCATTCCATTCACTGCAGCGTACGTCGTCTGTGTGGGAACGGCGCATGTGCCGCTCCCACACAGACCAAAACGAAGCACGTTTGCAGAGCGAAATCCGGCGCCATTTTCATGTGCATCGGAGGCCGTGGCCGGACAGTAAGATGACGACTTCCGGCCGCAGCTTCCGGCCATATGTTCAAGGAAGCGAAGGCGCAAGGAATAGGAGCAGAGGCAGCAGCGGCGGCAGGAGAAGGTAATTTATGTTCGTGTATGTAATGTGTGTATTATGTTTGTGTATGTTTGTGTTATAGTGTCTGCTGAGCACTGTATCTAATCCTCCTACACTGTGCAGTCGCTCAGAAAATGGCGGCACACAGTGTAGGAGGTTTGACGATTCAAACCCCCTCCTTCTCCTGGCACTAGCCAGAATAAGGGAGGGGGGATTGTGTGAGGACACCAGAGAGTCTACCCCAAATTTGCAGCATAAAGCAATGAGGTTGCTTTACCATATTGACCATGCTGCAATTTTGGGAACTGCTCCCTCTAGTGCCCAGCACATGGAAATGTTATAAATTAGAATCTAATTTATAATATTTCCTGACTTGTGAAAAAATTTAAAAAATTAAAACAATGTGTAATCACTCAAATAATAATTGTTTAACTAAAAAAATAAAAAATAAATTTCTAGCGACACATTCCCTTTAAGAAAGGTGTGATCTATTCACACAAGGCTCCCAGTCTGAGGTAGAGGCATTGCCAGCCTGTGGGAGTCAGAAGCTCTGGTAAGCACATGTGTGTTGTGAGGTGCTGGGCAGAAGGCCTTCCACCTTGATAGCTAGGGAAGCTATTTGTTTAGTTAGAGGCTGGACGGCCTAGGGTTTGTTTGAAACTGTTTTTTTTTAAACTGCTTGCTGTATTGAAGACAATAAAGCTGGTTGCGGCCAGTTTCATACCGAATCCACTGTGTTGGAGTGAAAATTCTTGAGTGTGCCAACCATCTTACCCTGGAGATGGCGATCCTGTGAGCTAACTTACCCCAAGTTGTCACAGTACATATATTACATTGCTTATCCTGTACTGATCTCAGTTACATCCTGTATTATACTCCAGAGCTGCACTCACTATTCTGCTTGTGGAGTCACTGTGTACATACATTACATTACTTATCCTGTACTGATCCTGAGTTACATCCTGTATTATACTCCAGAGCTGCACTCACTATTCTGCTGGTGGAGTCACTGTGTACATACATTACATTACTTATCCTGTACTGATCTCAGTTACAGCTTGTATTATACTCCAGAGCTGCACTCACTATTCTGCTGGTGGAGTCACTGTGTACATACATTACATTACTTATCCTGTACTGATCCTGAGTTACATCCTGTATTATACTGCAGAGCTGCAATCACTATTCTGCTGGTGGAGTCACTGTGTACATACATTACATTACTTATTCTGTATTGCTCCGGAGTTACAGCCTTTATTATACTCCAGAGCTGCACTCACTATTCTGCTGGTGGAGTCACTGCGTACGTACGTACGTACGTACGTACGTACGTACGTACGTACATACATTACTTATCCTGTACTGATCCTGTGTTACTTGATGTATTATACTCCAGAGCTGCACTCACTATTCTGCTGGTGGAGTCACTGCGTACGTACGTACGTACGTACGTACGTACGTACGTACGTACGTACGTACGTACGTACGTGAGTACGTACATACATTACTTATCCTGTACTGATCCTGTGTTACTTGATGTATTATACTCCAGAGCTGCACTCACTATTCTGCTGGTGGAGTCACTGCGTACGTACGTACGTACGTGTGTACGTACATACATTACTTATCCTGTACTGATCCTGTGTTACATGATGTATTATACGCCAGAGCTGCAGTCACAATTCTGCTGGTTGCAAGCTTGTTGTCAGACAAATTCCTAATTCGCATAATGTGGAGGAATAGTTATTTTTCCTTACATCAGATTACTGTATAGGTATAGTGCCTGGTTTGAAGACTACATATCTCTTAATGGAAATCACAAGTAAAAGCTCTGCTGGAAGCTGAACCAGTAGGGAATGCTGAGATTTCAGCTCTGAAGCCTGCAAAATGCAGCTCGGGACTATAATACATGCTGTAATTTGGCATCTCAGTATGAGAACCCTTCGATTAGGAAGTATTTACCCACTAATTTCACTATAAACTACTCAGTGCCATTCTGTGTGACAGATCCTTCCTATCAATGATCCATCTTGTCCAGTCAATGGCGCCAACAGTGATCCAGTGACCCACTGCCAGACTTGCAAGACCTTAGGCGTTGTCAACATAGCCAAGTGGGCTCATATGTAAAGTACTTTATTTGGTACCATGGATCGGAGCCATTGAATGACCTAGTAACATTTATAGGGTATCTTCCTAACAAAGTGGGCTGTGATTTAAAAGGGGTTATCTCACTAAAATCATTGAGGCCCTATCGCTAGGGTATGCCATCAATGTCCGATCAATGGTAGTGCAACTGCTGTGACCCTGTCAATCATTAATGGCTATTGACTATAATATAATAATAATAATAATAATAATCTTTATTTATATAGCGCCAACATATTACGCAGCACTTTACAATGTAGAGGGAACATGAAAACAATATCAGACATTACATAGTGACAAAGTTCATTTACAATTCAAACCTGGGGAGTGAGGACCCTGCTCGCAAGAGCTTACAATCTATGAGGACATAAGGGAGACACAAAGTGTAATAGTGTTTGTTCTGTACAATGGTCCGGCCATTTTTATACACATGCGGTGGTAACATAAAGCTGCATGAGCCGGTCACCAGCCAGTATCCGTGTATGACGGACATGAAGAGAAGGAGTGTGAGGGAATCTTATTCTGATGACTAATCTAAATGGAGGGCCATGAAAAGGAGTCAGATTAGGGAATTTTATAGGCCTGTCTAAATAGATGTGTTTTCAGGGCACGTTTAAAACTGTGGATATTGGGAATTAATCTGATTGTCTGGGGTAGCACATTCCAGAGGACGGGTGCAGCACGAGAGAAATCCTGGAGACGGTAGTGGGAGGTTCGGATTATGGAGGATTTTAATCTAAGGTCGTTGGCAGAACGTAGAGCCCGAGTAGGGTGGTAGACAGAGATGAGGGAGGAGATGTAAGGAGGTGCAGCACTGTGGAGAGCTTTGTGGGTGAGAGTAATAAGTTTGAATTTTATTCGGAAGGGGATGGGCAACCAGCCGAATGTGGCCTCGAAGGGGAGCCGAAAAAAGTCAAGGAGCTCTAGTGATCAGCATGGGTCACAGTGGTCGGACCTCCACCGATCTGACATTGACATGGTATATAGTATAATGTTATATTGTTGCACCTGCATTTTCTCGTACAATTCGACATTAATCAGTAATGTCCAAGAGAAGCTGAGAAGGTCACCATCATGACAGAGTGGGCGAGTGGAGGTCAATTGCGTTGAAAAAAGGAACCATCAAAGGAACCACCAGCGCTGCTACCATCAAAGAGAGACCATAAGAGTAACTACAATAAAGGTTTTATTGGCTACGCGTTTCAACGCCGAATGGGCATCTTCATCAGGCCAAGAAAACTGGGTGAGGCACTCGGGAAGTAGCCACATATTTCCAAAATAATCAGTGGTGCTATTTTCTGTGCTTCAGTGGTTGTTTAGTGGGTGGGTGTAACTGCCGCCATTAGTCCAGCAAAAATAGAATATCTCCCCTAGTGGCCATTTCCAGTAGCAGTTTATTTTCAAGGACAAACTATTAAATAGTGTAGATTATGAGACAGTAACACGACTGGGTCGGGTCCGAGCCCGAGTGCCGGCCGGTAAAATCGGCCATTCTGCCCGGCCGGTTTGCATAAAGTTATGCATCCGTGCCGGGCCGGGCAGATCCGGACAGTGACATCAGCGGCAGCTCCTGAAGGGGAATCCCCATGTGTTCGGGGATTCCGCTTCAGGAGTTTCCCCTGATGTCACTGCCCAGATATGGACAGAGACATCAAGCGCTCTGTCCAGGAGCGGAATCCCCGAACACACGGGGATTCCGCTCCTTCAAGGAGCTAAAGTGCGGCTAGCACATAGCAGAGCGGGGAGATACCTCCCCGCTCTGCTATAGTGGCGTCGCTACAGTAGTAGCAGCAGCAGCTGCTGCTACTAGCGGCGCCATCTAAGGTGTCGCCGAGCCAGGGTGCTTTTAACAAGCAGGGGAAGGGAGCCAGCGCAGCGCTCCCTCCACCTGCTGTACACCCCGGCCCTGCAACACAGTGTGCAGCGATGCCATTCGTCAGAATGGCATCAACTCCTCCTCCTCACATGCACTCTGCGCTGTGAGGAGGAGGAGATAGAGCGCAAGCGCCGGGAAACCCGGCCATCACTCGGAACACATTCCGGTGATGGCCGTGTAATACCCGGCCCCATAGACTTCTATGGGAGCCGGGCGGCCGGGTGCCCGGGCAAAGATAGAGCATGTCCTATTTTTTGACGGCCGGATTTTCCGGCCGTCAAAAAATCGGTCGTGTGAATAGCCCCATTAGGGGTCTATCATTCCTAATGCAGCCGGGTGCCGGCCGATTTATGAACGGCCGGCACCCGGACGGGAAACCCTGCCGTGTGAATGAGGCCTTGTAAGCTGGACGCCCGGGGCCATGCTATGACCTTGAAAACAAAACTGAATAAAAAAGAATAGGGGAAAATTAACTAAATAAATACACAGGTAAAATATTATTACTAGGTCCAAAATATTGTTGCCATAGAAACCAGGAGAGTTATATTGTCACTTTATACAATAACATCCTCCTCCCGGTGCTCAGTGATTCAGACACCACGGGCTGGCAATATTTGGAAACATCTTTATATAGAAACACAGAAAAATTCTATTCTTACTTACATAATGTAAGCTTTTCAGAGGAAACACAAATATCAATAATTTTCACCCACAAAAAAGTGTCAGAATAAGAACGTTTTACACGTGCCAACGAGCGGGCCAACGAGCTCTGGTGCGAATGCTCATTTCTGATCCTTGCTATGTGCAAACCGGGCAGAGGTCAGCCAACACACAAGCAAATGTACGTCTGTTAGTTTATCGCACCTTTTGGGCCACCCAAAAAATGGCCACTTGGCCGCATATCCTCCAGGGGATGTGCTGCCGACAAGATGTATGGGGACAAACAATCATATTAATGATCAATCATCCGCATTCATTCCAATTATTACTCTGTTTAAATAGAGCAAACGAGCGCCGATCGACATGCCCGTATTATCGATTGGCGCTTGTTACCGGGTGAAAATCTGCCCTGTAAAACCAGCGTAAATCATAAAGGATTGGAAAGGTGAGAAGGATACCTCCCCCCAATCCGACCAGTATTTCCAGATTTCCACTATTGGGTCGCTGGTCGGTAAAGGGGCCATATGTGAGAAGATATTTGAACAATGAAAAACAATGCAAAGAGCGGCTTTATATCTATCTATCTATCTCATATCTCTCTATCTCTCTATCTATCTATCATCTATCTATTTATCTATCCCATATCTATCTATCTCTATATCTATCTATCTATCTATCTATCTATCTATCTGTTCATTTTACTATCTCATATCTATCTATCTAATCTTATTTTCCTTTTATTCTTTTATGATGTTGCTTTTTATTATTACATCATTTAGTATCACCTCTTTTTATAGACTCCAATAAATTACTGTCAATATAAGAAAACATAAAATATTTATTTCAAGTGTCACACAAATAGTTGCTCTCTCGTTGAGGCTAAATTCACATTATCAGACAATAATACCTGTCTGCTTTATAGGGCTTGCAATATTTCACACCTCAGCCCTCAATTTTGCTCAATTTTTCTCCGCTTACTTAAAACTTGGCAGGGAAAACCTTCTTAGTAATGCTCCTTTAAGGATGATCTGGATGATACCGTGTGACACATGTGAAGTGACGGCTCTGACCCCGGCTGTGAAGGACTTTGGAACTATTCTGAAATACCAGAGTAAAAGTCACCGGCCTCCGGGTGTTTGTCACATCGCTTTATCCTGTTCTGGAACATCCAGTTTTGAAAGTAAAATATAAAGATTCTGGATTTTCTTTTAATCTGTTAAATAATTTCTGTATTATATGCAACAGACAAACACGCTGATAAATGACAGATTTAAAGGGAAACCCCAGCAGAAAGCAGCATTTTGTACATGCCTGAAGACTCAACAGGTGACACCCCAAATGCCCACTGACTTATGGAGGGCCAGCGGTGTCACTCACATCCAGTAGAAGGGCTACTCTCCAATCATGGCCACTAGGGACAGGAGGAGGTTTGGAGGGACCCTGTATTGGATTACCATTTAAAGGAGCATTCTGACCTTTAACTCCTATAGTAACCACAAATGGATAAAAATAACCAATAGGCACGTAATTACTCTTTAAATCACCCACTGCTCCTGCGTGGGCGCTCTTGTGGTGTCTGTTTACTTGGCCGCAGCAATGACGTGCCGTACTGGGCAGCCAATCACTGACCATGTCAGTATGGACATCATGGTGATGGGCTGCCAGTCACCTGTCAAGTACAACGCGCTATCGCTGCGGTGACGGAAACAGAGACCGGCACGGGACTACGGGACCAACAGCGCTGTGACATACTCAGGCACCAAATAAGGGGATCCTGTTTTTATTTTTACTATGCCCCATCTCTTCTATGTAAAACCTAATACCACAGTACTCTTTTACAAGACTATGCAAGCAGTGGCCAACTACATATCTCCGCATGCCCTACAGGCCTAATGCATGCGGACTACACAGATCCGTAAATCGGCGTTGTACCTCTAGGTGCCCCCGATTTTATATATTGCCACATAGCAGTCTTTTTTTAATATAAATTTATAAGGAAAAAAAAAGTTCCATGGCACATGGTATGAACTCTTCTATGGGAGAAGGCACCATATGGCAGAACATGGACCATAATACGGGCCCATGTGCTGCTCTACAGGGTCTGTGCATGCGGCAATTTCACCCGTGAGGACCCTAAGAGAGGAACAGGTTGCATAGATCAGCGGCACGAACCTACTCCGCCATCAGAGGCAATATCCAGAAATGATACTACATGACTGATGAGGTTACAGCAGGGGAAAGACATCATAACAGTTTAATGGCCCGGCTATAAAATGGCCTATTGACAAACGAATGCGGGGAGATGATCGTTCGGCTATTAAAGGGACTGGGCAGTAAAAAACCCCATTACGGTGCCAGTAATATTCTCATAATTGTGCCAATACAAGCCGCCCCCCCCCCCTACCCCGTAAAATAAAAAGTCCCCGAAACTCTTCTGATTCAGTTTAGCTGCATCTTTGTTACAAATCCTGTATTATAGTAAATTACAACCAGATGTTTCCCTGTCGGAACTGCTGTTTATTTACTGCACTGATGATTCTCTAGTCGAGCAATTGCAAAATCTTCACGAAAAAAACAGAGGATAGCTTCTAAATGATAACCACATTTTATACTAAAAACAATTATATGCACCCACTGCAGTGTTCAATTATGAGACAGAACTTTAGCAAAGTTCATCCTGAGCTTCCTGATACAGAAACTGATGCCAGAATTGTTCCAATGCTTTCCTATGGGAGCAGTTTTGGCATCTGATGCATCAGTTGTGATGTCCGACCTCTTCTGGCGCCAAATAGAAATACGCTAAATGCCAGGATATGGACGCTGTCATCAGTTGGGTCCTGCTCAGGCATAAAACAAGTGATATATGTGAATAGAGCCTTAGCCTTATGTAGTTTTATATCTTTCACTCCTGCATAACGAGACACATTTGCCACTCGGGATTGTAGAAATGTTGGGTGACAACCTCTGGGAAAATTAAAGGGGTTGTCCACTACTGGACAATTCATGACCTATCCACCGTACATGATCTGTGGGGGTCCGACACCCGGACCCCGCACCGTTAAGCCGCTGCGGCTGCCTCCGGGCACCGGACGTCCATGCCAGAAGCAGATCGCTCCGGTCATGGAATATCGGTCAAGCTGCAGCTCTGCTCCTATTTAAAGAGGCTCTGTCACCAGATTTTGCAACCCCTATCTCCTATTGCAGCAGATCGGCGCTGCAATGTAGATAAGAGTAACGTTTTTTTTAAAAAACGAGCATTTTTGGCCAAGTTATGACCATTTTTATATTTATGCAAATGAGGCTTTCTAAAGTACAACTGGGCGTGTTTAAAGTTAAAGTACAACTGGGCGTGTATTGTGTGCGTACATCGGGGCGTTTTCACTTCTTTTACTAGCTGGGCGTTGTGACTAGAAGCGTATGATGCTGACGAATCAGCATCATCCACTTCTCTTCGTTAACACCCAGCTTCTGGCAGTGCACAGACACACAGCGTGTTCTCCAGAGATCACGCTGTGACGTGACTTCCTGCCCCAGGTCCTGCATCGTGTCTGACGAGCGAGGACACATCGGCACCAGAGGCTTCAGTTGATTCTGCAGCAGCATCAGCGTTTGCAGGTAAGTAGCTACATCGACTTACCTGCAAACGCCGATGCTGCTGCAGGACCTGGGGCAGGAAGTGAGTGACGTCACAGCGTGATCTCTCGAGAACACGGCTGTGTCTGCACTGCCAGAAGCTGGGCGTTGTGTAGAGAAGTGGATGTTACTTCTATACACAACGCCCAGCTAGTAAAAGAAGTAAAAACGCCCCGATGTACGCACATAAAACACGCCCAGTTGTACTTTTACTTTAAACACGCCCAGTTGTACTTTAGAAAGCCTCATTTGCATAAATATAAAAATGGTCATAACTTGGCCGAAAATGCTCGTTTTAAAAAAAAAAACGTTACTCTTATCTACATTGCAGCGCCGATCTGCTGCAATACGAGATAGGGGTTGCAAAATCTGGTGACAGAGCCTCTTTAAGTGAATAGGAGCAGAGCTTCTGTTCAGCAGCACGGCCGCTATGCTATGTACGGAGCCAACTGCTTCCAGTTCCGTATACTGCATAATGTGCCATAACATCCGGTGCCCGCAGGCCACCGAAGAAGCTGATCGGTGCGGGGTCTGGATGTCGGACCCGCACCGATGATATACCGATGACCTATTAGGTGGATAGGTCATCAGTCGTCCGGTAGTGGACAACCCCTTTAATGTATGTACTGAAAGAGGTTGTCCGGTTTAGAAAACCCATTTCCATACACCCTATTAGTGAAATCTGAGTTAATCTGTTTAGGATCCTCATCTGTTGACCAGAAAGAAGAGCGGTTATAAAGAGTGTCTCTCGCTCTGGAGGACCTGTCCTGTCCTGCATTATACAGACAACCCATTGATATGAATCGGCACTGTGTAATACTTAATTACCCCTGTGGTGGCGCTGCAGGGAAATTGAACACTTCGGCTACATTCAGACGAGCGTGTGCAACCTCGAACGTGAAAAACTCACGTTTTACACATCCGAGGTGCACCAGTGCGGGACGCGTTATCACTCACCACTAGAGTCTATGGAGGGATGTGTGACACGCAGTAAAATAGGACCCTTCACACGCTCTGTTGAAATTATAGCCGTGTGAACTGCCCCATTAAAATACATGAGTCCGTGTGACGGCCGTTGTTTTAACGACGGTCACACGGACGAGTTTCACGCTGGTCTGAATGAGCCCTTACTGCCGGGTTTCATCACAGATTACCTCTGATCGCTGGGGGTACCCCGCAGGGAGACACTTTGTGATCTGCTTATTGTCAAGGGACCCTTCGAACAAAAAAGGGATAGCCATTGTAATTGGAGGTAACGCCACAGCCAATATCTTGGTCTTCACCTCTATAATCCCTATAGGAGAGACAAAAGGTGACAGCAGTCTACAATGGCGTAATATCGTAACGGTATCACATGATATATAAAAAAAATGTGTTTATTGTACTCACAAACATCCACAATAATAAGGGGATCGACCAACCAGATGCCGAAGGTCCAACACATTGCCGTCAAGTAATTCACAGAGGGACAACAGTAGCAGAGGGGGACCACCTTAAGTTTTTGAAACAAAACGGTAAAACCTTTCCATTTGGTGCAGGTCAAATGGGGAAGAAGGATTAAGATTAATGATTGTTTGCTGTGTCCTGAATTTTCTGATCTCTGCTCTATGGACAACGGTCGGATAGTGAGATAATCTGTAACTGCGCAGACAATGTTGCATCAGAGGAACCTTCGTAAAGGAACGTTTTTAAAACAAATTCCCCCTTAAGGCCCTTTTGCACGGGCCAATTATCGGACAAACGCTCGATCAATAGCGGAATGTATAGTTTATGTGGCATCAAATATTCTCGTTGTCGGCAGCACATCCCCCTGTGTAAACAGGAGACGCGCTGCCGACATGATGGAAATGTATGGGGACGAGCGATCATAACAACAATTGCTCATCCCCATGCATTGCGCCTTGTGAAAGGAGCAAACGAGTGCCAATCAATGAGCTGTCTCGTTGATCGGCACTTGTTTACCATGTCGGGCCGTGTAAGAGAACCCTTAGGGTATGTGCACACACACTAATTACGTCCGTAATTGACGGACGTATTTCGGCCGCAAGTCCCGGACCGAACACAGTGCAGGGAGCCGGGCTCCTAGCATCATACTTATGTACGATGCTAGGAGTCCCTGCCTCGCTGCAGGACAACTGTCCCGTACTGAAAACATGATTACAGTACGGGACAGTTGTCCTGCAGCGAGGCAGGGACTCCTAGCATCGTACATAAGTATGATGCTAGGAGCCCGGCTCCCTGCACTGTATTCGGTCCGGGACTTGCGGCCGAAATACGTCCGTCAATTACGGACGTAATTCCCTCGTGTGCACATACCCTTAGTCTATGGGCAGCAATTACCTGATAATGGTATTTTCTCACTTGGGGTGTTATTTGCGAGTAGCTCACAATCATCGTATCCTTACTGTAATGGAAATCATCTCAGCATACACTGACTTCCTGGTGAAATCGTGGTGGACTTTTATACAAGCAGTGCAGCAGTGTAAAGCATGGGGGAGTGACAAAGTAAGCAGCCTGAACCACTGATAAGACAAAGGTTAGAATTCAGATTAATTTATTAGATAAAGGAAGATAAGCCACAAGCAAAGGTGCCTGGCAGCAGCTTCCTCCCCTCTCCCTATTCAGAATACATGCAAAAGCCAAGCGGAGTGTGCTTGTTTATAGTGGCATCAGGAGGAATAGATGACAGACGGCAGCTATCTAATGTGTATGGCCAGCCTTAGAGTGGACAGTGGCTAAAAAGAGCATCTCACAGCCAACTGATTTCAATGTGAACTGTGTAATGCTTCATTTCAGCTGTGGGGGCACTGCAGGAGAATCAAACACTTGTTGCCAGATCCCCCACTGATTACAACTGTTTGCTGAAGGTCCTAGAAGTGGAACACCCTGTGATCAGTTGATTGCACCAAACTAGACAACCTCTTTAATCTTAGTAAACAGTTCACACAGCATATCCAGTAATAAGAACATGCTGTGGCGTGGAAACTAAAATATACCAATATGTGGTACTATGGTGTATATAAAATGTCCCGATTTTCTGACTGCTGATCAAGCTCATTACCGATATTCTCCATCATTCACTGCACAGAAAAGCATAAAGCGTCCTGCTGTGTGCAGATGTGACCAAACTACAGGGGATCACTGTGATGTTTATTTCCACTCTACAAACTTGGACGCATTTTATATTTTCTAAAATCTTCATATATTTGCCAAAGCTTAGTACTGGCCAAAGCTAGTAAATCCTACATGATCCAGGACGGTCATCCTGTAGTCATTAAATATAGTGGTGTACAGATGGGATATTGTGAATGTCATTTCACCTTTTTTTTTTCCTAAATACTAAGACCATAGTTTCATTTGCTAGAATTAGTGTAACACTTATCTTATTTAGGTTCAGAGAGTACAAGAAATATAATTCGTCTACTAGTGATCATGAGATTATAACATTTAATTTCACAACAGGCTGTAAACCGATGGGGTTTTTATGCAGAGAATCCCCATTGTGCTGACCTCTAGTGGTCAATAAGAAAACCAAATGTATTTTTCTTTCCAATTTATATTGGCATTCTTATGAAAGTGTTCCTGTGATGAGCAGTGTAGCTTCTATTTTGAGGTCTGCAGTAATCTTTGAAGTCTTAGGTAGGTAATGTGTGGCCCTTCATCAATATTACCCCCCAAAAAACCCTAAGAAGCCTAATTCTGATCTGTAAACCAGTCTCACCCGTCAGACTGCAAATGTGAGATGTGAAGGCTATAATATGTGTGTGGATTGAAAATGACAGGTAGCAAGTCTTGTGTTGTTTTTTTGTTGTAATACTTTATGTACAGGGGCTTGAGGAACGCCCCCTACTGGAGGGTTATAAAAGGTGCTACTGGTAGGAGAATAGTTTAGAAAAGGGTGAAGGGGAATCTATACTGAATTGCGTTGGATTACACCTATACGAAAGTTCATATGATGACTATTAAGCATCTAGGTGAGGGATAGACTGGGGTTACTAACCACTGGACACCTGGGGCAATAAACTAGAGGAGCCTAGAAGTGGGGCAACTAATCACTAAGCGTCATGGACTAAAGCATCAGGACAGATGCAAGAGAAATAGTTGTAAGGGTTCTGCTAGGGAGACATAAGGGGGAGATCTATATGAGGCACCTATCGATGTATCAGCTCCTGGAGAACTAGGGGCCACATACTGCTCCTACACAGAAGTCCTCTGCTGTCTTTCTCCACCCTTAGCAGATACTACACAGTGGAGTCACATTACTATGACCACCAGCTAATATCCAGAGTAACGGCCGGAGTCACTGCATAGTGAAAGGAATGGGAGTACCATGTGCAGGAGGTGAGGTGCACAGTACAGGGGTAGGGGTACACAGTACAAAGGGCAGAGGGTACAGGATGGTGATTTTGAGATCTATAGTGTAGGGAGTGGGATACACAGTGCAAGGGGGTGATTTAGAGGTGCAAAGGTGGTGGGGCATAGTGCAGGGGGTGATTTGAGGTGCAAAGTGCAGAAGTGGGGTACACATTGCTTGTAGAGGGGGCGCACAGTACATAGCCTGGGGTGCAAGGTGATGATTTGAAGGTGCATAGTGCAGAGGTGTGGGTCAGAGGGGTGCACAGTACAAGGGCTGGGTGCAGGATGATGATTTGGAGGAGATGGGGTGCAGGGTGATGATTGGGCAGTGCAGGGTGATTTGGAGAAGGTGGAGTGCAGGATAATGATTTGGAGAGGGTGCAGGATAATGATTTGGAGGGGGTGGGGGTGCAAGGTAATGATATGGTGGGGGTGCAGGGTAATGATATGGTGGGGGTGGAGGGTGATTTGGAGGAGGTGGGGATGCAGGGTAATGATTTGGAGGGGGTGGGGTGCAGGGGGATAATTTGGAGGGGGTGGGGGTGCATTGGGATGATTTGGAGGGGGTGGGGTGCATGGCGATGATTTGGAGGGGATGGGGTGCAGGGGGATGATTTGTAGGGGGTGGGGGTGCAGGGGATGATTTAGAGGGGGTGGGGGTGCAGGGGATGATTTAGAGGGGGTGGGGGTGCAGGGGGATGATTTGGAGGCGGTGCAGGGCAATGATTTGGAGGGGTGGGGGTGCAGGGGGATGATTTGGAGGGGATGGGGTGCAGGGGGATGATATGGAGGGGGTGGGGTGCAGGGGGATGATTTGGAGGGGGTGGGGTACAGGGCAATGATTTGGAGGGGTGGGGGTGAATGGCGATGATTTGGAGGGGATGGGGTGCAGGGGATGATTTGGAGGGGATGGGGTGCAGGGGGATGATTTGGAGGGGGTGGGGTGCAGGGGATGATTTAGAGGGGGTGGGGGTGCAGGCTGAGCTCAGCCCAGGGGGAGGTGTTATTGCATAACAGGACAATGTGCAGCTGCTGCAGATCACTGGGGAGGGACGAGCTGAATGAACCGGATTGAGTCTCAGTGTCGGGGCTGTCAGGATGGGGCTAGCATGGGCTGCTTGGCTGCTGCTCCCGGCTCTGCTGCACCGGGGACTTTCTCACCCGCAATGTCTGGACTTTAAGCCTCCTTACCGCCCGCCGCAGGATCTGACCTTCTGCGTCCAGTACAAAGATTTCGGCTGCTGCGACTTCTCCCGGGACAGGGAGATCATGGACACCTTCTACCGGGTGATGGGGCACCTAGATGAGGCTGGCTACGAGCTGTGCGCTGCCCATGTGCAGGACATCCTGTGCCAGGTAAGTGCCCCCATCCCGGGCATCAGTACAGTCTAATGACATCTGCCATCAGCACGCGCCCAATAACCTAGACCAGTGAACTCCAACCTGTGGCTCTCCAGGTGTTTGCAGAACTACAACTCCCAGCATTCCCTGCAGCCGTCAAGGAATTCTGGGAGTTGTAGTTTTGCAAAACCTGGATAACCACAGGTTGGAGTTCACTAACCTAAATGGCACTCCCAGTGGTGGGAGTAGCATCATTTTTTCCAGGTGATAGGTCACGTTATCTGTGCCAGGTAAGTAGGTATGGAGTGACATTATCTGTGCCAGGGGATAGTGGGTATGAAATCATGTGATCTGTGCCAGGTGATAGTGGGTATGAAGACATGTGATCTGTGCCAGGTGATAGTGGGTATGGAGTCATGTGATCTGTGCCAGGTGATAGTGGGTATGGAGTCACGTGATCTGTGATAGTGGGTATGGAGTCAAGTGATCTGTGCCAGGTGATAGTCGGCATGGAGTCAAGTGATCTGTGCCAGGTGATGGTAGTCAGGAAATTTATATTCGATCCATGCCATGTGGTAGTGAATATGTCACATGATCTATATTATAGTCCTTGCCAGGGCTGAGCTAGCAGAGGATTGGCATGGCCGGGTTTGCATGAACCGATAAACGTAATCTTTGGATAATTATATTTTATTGACATGTTACGATTATCTTCGTAGCATTCGGTATCGTTTGCGTGGTATGAATAATGGCTGACAATAATTCCACATAAGACATTTTACAAGCTCACAACATAAAAAGCAGAGTAACATTACAAATACTTATTTTGTACGTAAATCGAGATCTAATCAGGTTTTATTCCTTCATGTCCAAAGTGGCTTAAAATTCTTCTGGTTGCCCTTGGAAACAGACTACGGCTTCGCTCCCATGTTGTCAGACTTGCGACTTAACATCTTTGATGTAATTGTCATCTAAACTCCCTTTCTGGTAACAGAAAAGCGCAGAATTCTGAATTTTTAGCTATCGATGTGAACAGAGGAGAAAATATAATTGAACCCTTGAGACATTAATATGGAAAAATCAGCAGATATCGCGTCTTGTACTAGGTGAGGACGTCCTGTGGACATAACGTAAGACATGGAGTGCTGATCTACAAGTCCAGAACTATATGTATACAGATGGTGTCAAAGCTTGTGCCAGGTGAAGGATTATGAGGGGTGATTCATATGATGCCGGAGATAGTTGCCAAGCGAGAGATTATCACACAATCTCAGAAGAACATCTCAGGAGATCACATTATGTTCTAGGTCTTAAGGAGTTGGAATCAAATTTATAGCAGATGAGAATGATAAATGGGTTAATTGATGTTCAGACGATAGGTCTCCATCATTTCAAGCTGCTTGGACCCCTGCGATCAGGTATAATCTGCAGGAGAAGGTTCAAGTGCAAGTGTTTCTTTTCCCTGCAGCGCCACCACAGGTGGAATGGCATATTACGCAGAACCCATAAGCTATTTGTGTAATGCACAGACATGTCAGGTCCTCCCAGCGCAAGAGTTTTCTTTGTAGTCACTTTCCTGTCAAAGTGCCCTAATAGTTTTTTTTTTTTCTTCTTCTAAACCCGATAATCCCTTTATTAGAAGATTCCCGGTAAAGGGGTGTCAGTGCGTTATACATTACTGGGATTCACCTCTATATGAAAAACGGTGAGACCAAGGTTATGTTCACACGCTAAACAAAAAACGGCTGTAAAATACTGAGCTGTTTTCGAGGGAAAACAGCCTATGATTTTCAGCCATTTTTTAAACCAGAAATGTTTTTTTGAGGCGTTTTTTGGAGCTGTTTTTCTATTGACCCAATGAAAGACGGCTCAAGAAGTGACATGCACTTCTTTTTACAGGGAGTTTTTTTACACGCTGTTTTTTCAAACTGCCGCGTAAGAAAACGCCCCGTCGGAACAAAACAACGTTTTTCCAATTGAAATCAATGGGCAGATGTTTGGAGGCGTTCAGCTTCCGTATTTTCAGCCGTTTTTCTGGGCATTTACGGCCCAAAAAAAACGGCTGAAAATGAGCCCTGTGAACATACCCTAACCAGAAATGGAGCCACATCAATCTCAATTTGTTTAGGTAGTAAGGGTTTATGTATCCTAATGGGCCTATGGACAGAGAATTTTTTTGGGGATTTACCCACAAGCCGTTTTCACTGGGCACCCCGATGTTCACAAATCGGAGAGTGGGCCGAGGGCACAATGCCCTTTGCTTCTCCAAAGAATAGACCAGGGTGGAGGTATAGTACGAGCAGTAGACCTCCTGTCTAGTTCTATACGTTACTTCTGATTTTCGCTATGGCACTCCGTACGGCTCCATAAAACTCGCATGTCCGGCCGGACCACTGTGTCACTTTGATATAATTGTTGATGGGACAGTAGCTGCCAGGATCTTCTAGTAAAGTCCCAGTATAGATAGAACCCCCTGATCAGCCGCTGGTTAAATTTGGGCCGATAGATATTGTGTTTCAGCTCCTTTGTAGCGCACCTGTGCCTATTTTCGTTTAACTTGGATACCCTGGTTCAAAAAATTTACCTCGGCCATCCACCTAGCCACCCATGGCCATCCACATAGCTGCCCGTGACTTCGCGCCACTGTGAATTGGGGCCTAGATTTCTGCCTCTGCATCCCTTCGAGCTACACTGAAGTCTGTATCCCCAGTGGGAACCATATTTATTTTGAGAAACCAGTATGGCCGCTATTACATCTCTGACACAGGGTGTCACATCTTTCCTAGAGTCCTGAAAGGCAGATTGCCTAGTTATTTAATTACCTTCCCTCTTATACAAGCATAACTAGGTAGAGTTGCCATTCTGGAACCTGGAAAACCAGACTCGGAGCTTTAATGGTGGTCATATTGGTAGCCACCCAGCTTTCCCAGAAACAGACATAACTACGATATTAAAGAAAAAAAAAACTCACACCGAGTAATAACTCAAGGACTTATATTTACAAATTATATTTTCACCATTGCTTATGTCTGTATGAATGTGATAGTAATGCTGTCCTGTATCTTATGAATTCAACTGTGCAAAGAATGGCGCAGCTTATTTTGTCCCCTTTTCTCTGCCATTTTAGGAGTGCTCTCCTTACGCCGCTCACTTATACGATGCCGAAGACTCTAGCACCCCAGTGCGCTCCGTGGCTGGACTCTGTGAGGATTATTGCGCGGACGTCTGGAAAAAATGCAGATCGCTTTTCAGATACATGACGTCGGACAAAGAGTTATTGGCCTTGGAAGGGAATGTGGCCAAGTTCTGCCGCCACTTGGCTCTAGACGACGCCGATTACTGTTTCCCTCGTCTGTTAGTGAACACAAAACTCAACCAGAACTTGGGCCTGGTGACGGCTGACACAGAGGGCTGTCTGCAGCTCTGCCTGGAGGAAGTAGCGAACGGTCTCCAGAATCCTGTCGCCATGGTCCACGCCAACGATGGCACACACCGCTTCTTTGTGGCGGAGCAGGTTGGCCTAGTATGGACCTACCTCCCTGACCGCTCCAGACTGGAAAATCCATTTTTAAATATCTCCAAAGCCGTCCTGACCTCGCCCTGGGAAGGAGACGAACGAGGATTTCTAGGAATTGCTTTCCATCCAAATTTTAAACATAACGGCAAAGTCTATGTTTACTACTCGGTGGAAATTGGCTTTGACGAGATCATACGAATCAGCGAGTTCAGAGTTTCCTCTCATGACATGAACGCGGTCGATCACAGCTCAGAGAGGTAATTTTCCACACGTGTTCAGGAGCTTGTTGTGCGGCAGCGGCTCTTTCAAATATTAACGAGAGCTGGTTCTCTGGGCACCATGCCACCTGTCTGGAGCCTCCACGGTATAATAAAAACATAACATTTTGCTGCCAATTTTGGAGTGACCGCTCCCATTACGAAAATCTTATGCCAGGAAAATAATAGAACATTTGAATGCGGGCGGGGCAGTGATTTTTATTTTTTCATTATGAGACTCTGTGTGTGTTCGTCAAGGAGTTCACCAGATGACCCTAAATTAGGCGCAAATAGTAAAAGAATACAGGGCCTCATGTATCAAAACTAACTCACTAAAAAAGTTGCCTTGTTGCCCATAGCAACTAATCAGAGTTTAGCTTTCTGAACTTTTCTAGACTGGCCTGGAAACATGAAACGTGAAATCTGATTGGTTGCTGAAACAGCTCTGATATATTGAGCTAAAAAGGGCCCGTCTGATTTGGAGGAACCATTTCCATACACTCTATTATTGAATTCTGAGGTAATAGAGGGGGTTCCTCTGTTCAGGATCCTCATGTCTTGACAAGAGTGGAGAGCCGTTACTAAGAGCGTCTCTCTCTGGAGGACCTGTCCTGTCCTGCATTACAGACAAACCATTGATATTAATGGACATGTGTAATGCTTCATTTCCCCTGTGGTGGGGCTGCAGGAAAATTTAACACCACTTTCTGCTAGGTTTCCCCACAAATATCAACTGATCGCTGGGGCCCCAGAATGGGGGCACTTTGTGATCAAATTATTAGCCTAGTCCGTGTGGAAGACCATAAGAGAGCTGTCGTGAAACTAAAGGAAATGAAAGCCCTACTGGTTGCCACAAAATGGTGCTCAGACTGGGATTCCTTGGGTCCGCCCTAGGAAATGGTTTTGAGGGCGCCCTCATCTATACAGGACATGTACACTTCCACTTTTAATTATTTGTAAACTTGTTATCCTTGTACACACAGGACATATCATCAATAAAGACTAATAAGTTATTTGTGAATCCGCTCTTAAAAAAAATAGATCCTTGTAGTTAAGGGGTTGCCTCCAAAGTCCGCTCTGAATTAGGTTGTCTTCTGCTGGACCTTGGCCCATAATTTTGTCAGAGCCTGGGCCCACCAAAGGATGCTTTGGCACTCTGATGGGCCTTTCCCCCAAAATAAACCAAAAACACTCTGATAGCCTTTGAGTAGTCCTCTATAGGAAACTGGAATACTACCAATATAGTTACCATGAGACTCTCAAAGTTGTTGTCACTTAGTTACTTTGCTCCTATATCACTGCATAACTACCTGAGTGACAACCCCTGTGCAGCCATATTGGATCTCACCCAACGTTCCTAGAAGCAAGAGTAACCAAAAAATGGCTAAATATATATTTTTTAACGAGATGATTCAAGGACTATAAAACTCTCATCAGGATAATCTCATAGTGAATGATCTCCTGTATATGCAGGAAACTGGGTCATTAAATTTTAGCTTTTATTTTTAGGATAATCTTGGAGGTGGAAGAGCCGGCATCCAATCACAATGGCGGGGAGGTGCTCTTTGGGGATGATGGCTTCCTCTACATATTTATTGGAGATGGCGGCATGGCTGGAGATCCGTTTGGAAAGTTTGGAAATGCTCAGAACAAGTAAGAACATTCACTTCTATCCTCAGGGAATTTTCGTGCTATGTCCTGTTTCTAATAATTCACCAGCTATTTGTCCTCTAGATATATCACAAATTGAGAAGAGCACGGGAGCCATGATATAGTGTAAGCTGAAAACTCTGGAATCCCGAGATAATGTAATGTGGCTGATTGACCTTAAAAATTATAATTTTCAAGTTTTATTTTGACCATTATTAAATACTCAGCTGGCCCATTTGTCAAAACTTTAGAGGACGTTTAGGGATTAGGATATGGGCTCTAAGCAAAATGGGGATTGAATAAATAAGATTTTTTTTTTTTTTTTTTTTTTTTTTTTTTTTATATTGTATTTGGGTTCTTTTTGTTATGTTGTTGTTTTTTTTTTTTTTACTTTTTTTCCGTTTTTTGCTAGAAATTCCCCTCTACCATCCTGCTTTCCCATAGTCTTGCTTACATAAAGCCTTCTAAGTACCAATTATCATTATTACAAGCTATTCAAATACTCTCTTGGTTGGATTCTGTGCTGTCCGGAGTATTTCTTATTCAAAAAATGGCCAGGTGGTGCAGGACTAAGCTACTTGGCCGTGTTTTGGAAAGAGAATATGCCCCATGTAGGCATACCTCCTGACTATCCTGTTTTAGTTGTACCTTGATTGGGTGGCGGTTATGCACATATGCCCCAAAGTGGGCATTCTGTAAAGGTTTGTGGGAGTTCCTTGGCGTATCAGGGCAGGACATAAAAAGCCCCACAAATGGGGATTCAAAAGTTGAGAGATATGCAGGTAGGTAAATATGGGGGATGGTAGAGCAAGCGTCTCAGGTAAAAATATAAATTTTGAACATTTGGCCCTGAAGTAATTTTTTTATTTTAGAATTATTCTTTTTTTTTTTTTTTTTTTTTTTTCTGCCATTCTTTATTGTGACCTGCCTTTTTGTTCTCTTTTTTTTCAATTCCAGATCCACATTATTAGGCAAAGTCCTCCGCATTGATGTGAATCATAACAACCACGGGCCTCTTTACCGAATCCCACCAGACAACCCATTTATCAATGACCCATCTGCCAGGCCCGAAGTCTATGCTTACGGGGTGAGGAACATGTGGCGCTGCTCATTTGATAGGGGAGATCCCCAGACAAAGGAAGGGAAAGGACGTCTGTTCTGTGGAGATGTAGGACAGAATAAATTTGAAGAAGTCGACATTGTAGAGAGAGGAAAAAATTATGGCTGGAGAGCCAGGGAAGGCTTCAGCTGCTATGATAAAAAACTGTGCGCCAATTCTTCACTAGGTAATGATTGCCTACCATGTGGCAGATTTTCTGCTGATCATGAGTATATAATCACTTGCACATCATTATTTATGGGGGGAAATCCACTACAAAGCTTACTTTGATAATCAAAAGGTAGCTTCTGCTGGGGTCCATGTACTTGGACCCCCCTGATTCCCAAACCCGTGGGGCCATGGCGCTCTATAAAGCCTCAAACCCCTTGGGACATTGTTGTAATTTTTCACTTTTTGCTCCATTGAACCATTATCTATTTTCCGAGAGCAGGTACAGATTTAGTAAGCACCTACATGACCAACGCGCTATGCTATTTACGTAGTGCGCCATTCTAATACACTTGTTATTAGAGCAGAGCACTACATAAATATCATAACGCAGCATGGTGCCTCATGTACATAGAGTAGTGCGCCGTTTATCATATTGGCGCTACATCTTTACCAATAGCGCCTTTTGCTTTGGAGGACCAAACATGTCTGTGCGTTACCAGTACAGCCTATTGATTTTAATAGGCACTGTGTGTAATGCTTCATTCAGCCTATGGGGGTGCTGCAGGGGAATTGAACACTTGCTGCCGTGTTCCCCCACAAATTACAACTCATTACTGGGGGTCACAGGAGAAGGACAAACTGTGCTCTGCTTTTTGTGGGGGAATCCTTATAACAAGACAGGATGGTCCGTACTCTGCGACAGTATTGATATATGAGGCCAGCGATGCAGATAAAGAGTGAAGCTGTTGTCCATGGCAACCAATCAGAATGTCTTTCATTTTCTAATGCAAGCTGGATCCTGACTGGTTGCTATGGGTAACGGCTTCACTCTCTGCCTGCACCGGTGTTTATACATGAAACCCAATGTCTGATAGAAAAAAATATTTTAGAAATTCCCAGAGCAATGAAACCATCTTGAATTCATTCAACTTATCCATGAGTAGAGCTGTGTAAAATATTGGAGGTCATTCATTTTAAAGGAGAATTCCCAGAGGCGAAACTTGAAGCTCCAATGCAAAATTTGTAACCGGGCCCCCATCTACTATGTGATCTGTATAATACTGGTGTCTTCTTATGTGGTAGAGGGGTCTTCGGGCCCCATAAGGCACCAAGGCCCTTGTGTGACTGCTACCTCTACATTCCCTATAACTACGCTAGTGAGAACTCCTTGGGGTATGTTCACACAGAGTTTTTTTGCGGGCAGAAAATTCTGCCTGTAAAAATCAGCTCCGTTTTTTTTGGAAGTGGTTTTGCACCACAGGCGTTTTTTGACACGTTTTTTTTTACCTTTCTTCAATAGGCAAAGGAAAAAACCGTAAGCATTTTTTGCCCAAAAAATGCGTCGGTCGTTCGAGGCGTTTTTTTCCGTCTCCCATTGATTTCAGTGGGGTTCTTGAGGCGGAAAACGCCTCAAGATAAGGCATGTTGCTTGAGCGTTTTTTCTGCCTGCGGGGATAAAAACTCCTCCACCTCCCATTGAAATCAATAGGACGCAACGTCGGCCGTTTATTTCCACAGCAAAAAACGTATAAAAAAGCCTCAGTGTGAACAGGGCCTTAAAGGGAACCTGTCAGGAGGATTTAGGCCACCAAACTGTTATCCAGGGCGGTAATAGATTCACAATGATGCCATTGTATACGCTGGGTGTTTAGGAACGGCACGCTATATGCAAATTCCTCTGCAGTCACGTTGGCCGGTTCCCTTCCTGGCTTGATTTGACGTCCATCAGGCCAGGATACATCATCAAGAGCCAGGTCCGGCGGCATCTGGCGCATGCGTACAGAAGCAAGTGCATTGGCCTGGCGGCATCTGTTACATTGTGAAGGTGAACCTGTCTGAGGCCAGGACACTCGCTTTACTACCCATTAGCCGACAGAGTCATGGGACTGTAGGAGGAGCGACATCACCCCCATGACTCTTTTCACGTAATCTGCATATAGTAGTCGCCGCTTTTAAACCTATTTTTCTACATTATGCTGCATCGGTCAGCGTATACAAGGGCATTATTGTAGAGGTTTGGAGGCCTAAATCCCTTCTGACAGGTTCTCTTTACAATTTTCTGTTCTAAACCACCCAATCAAATTCCACTGATCTAGTCATAGACCCTCAGATATTCAACTGATACGACCGATAATTTGCGCTTTTACTGATAATCTCTATATTCCATTCTTTCCACCTGAGGTTTACATAGAAGAGCGGGGGGCCATAGCAAAAAGATCAAACTGGATCCCTCACTAAAAAAAATTTTTTCGGACGCCTCTAAACATCTGCCCATTGATTGCAATGGGAAAAACCATGTTCTGTTGCGACGGGCCGTTTTGAAAAATGGCCGCGTAAAAAAAAACGGCTGCGGAAAAGAAGTGCACTTCTTGGGATGTTTTTGGAGCCGTTTTTCATAGACTCTATTGAAAACCGCTCCAAAAACGGCCGTAAAAAATGCCGCGAAAAACGCGAGTTGCTCAAAAAACTTCTGAAAATCAGGGGCTGTTTTCCCTTGAACACTGCTCTGTATTTTCAGACGTTTTTGAGTCTGCGTGTGAACATACCCTTATACTAACAAGTATGCCACGTACCAACTGAGGCTGGCCCCCCTTTTCTTCATGGTCTGCCTCCATAGTACGTACACCCTTGGTTCCAAACCATTTTGTCCCAGGGGCTGGAAAATGTAACAGAAGCAGCAGCTTCAGATTTACATTGGGGTTTTCCTCATTCACGTCGAGCTGTGACCGATTCCCTTTAAGAAAACTTTGAGGATTCCGTGCTCTGTGTCTTGTAAGCCCATTGGATATCCCCCCCCCCCCCACCATTTCTGTGAGTTTCTGAGGTTAGATCTTAGAATACGCGTGCAAAGTGCAGCAGTTTACTGTTAGATTCTCGGCCAAGATCACTGGAGCATTGTGGGTCTGCGGCAGCCAGCATGGCCGAGTTCTTCACCTTTTATTGATCTAGTTGGAGACCGGGTGTATAATGTTAATTTTCTAGCATGTGTCTAGAAACACATCCGATTTTTACATCTATACAAATAACCAATCGGGCCAAAAATTATTATCAGTGTAGTCTCTGCAGTATGTGATACACTCGCTAATATACATTCCGGTCCCCCGTCGTGCTGATTCTAAGAATTTCAATGATTTTTTATACTGCTGCCGGGGGACCGGAAGTCTAGCTGCACAGACTTGTTTGATGATGATATGACTCTTCATTATGTGACCGACCCCGCTGTACTCTATGTACTCGCTGTACTACTGCTCCTGCTTGTACATAGAGTACAGCGGGGCCGGTCACATGAAGGAGAGTCGTATCATCACCAAAGAAGGCTGTGCAGCTAGACTTCCTGTCCCCCGGCAGCGCTATAAACCTCTATGAAAATCCACGTATTACCCCTTTAAACAACCACACATCAGGTTGCAGACGCTTCTGGCTAATAATGGGGGATCCTGAGTTTAGAAGCCCCCTATATTTGCTAAACGTGCCCTAACGGTTGTTACAACTGCACTTCCCCTTTAAGAAGCTGTCATTTATTGATATATAGACTTGAATTACGTTCTATTTGTGAAATTTTACTTTGAATTATCTTATTGTTTTATTTTTTTATCCTTTTTAATGTTTATCTTTACTAAATCAAGAAATATGTTTCTGTGCAGATGACATTCTTCCCATTTTTGCCTACCCTCATAAACTGGGGAAATCTGTCACCGGCGGATACGTGTACAGAGGCTGCGAATTTCCAAACTTAAATGGCCTTTATATATTTGGAGATTTTATGAGTGGGTAAGTTTTGACTTTTCAAGTGTATGTGTGTGTATATGTATAATATATATAAAAAAGCTTCAGCAATGCAGTAAAATTCCTTTTAATCTGGTGCGATAATCCAGTGATCATCCGGCACATGTTTTCTGCAATATAATGTGGATAATACAAGATCAGAAACAGGAGACTGAGCAGAAATCTTCATTTAGGAATCGGGTGCCAGATCACCGGACCTTGACAACATGACGGAGACTTTTCCTTCTGTGTATAATTACATTTGTTGTCAAATATCCATCTATTGATTAAAAAGTTTTTTCTTTCTTGTCACAATAGACGATTGATGGCCTTGAAGGAAGATCAGAACACGGGGGCATGGCAGTACCATGAAATCTGCATGGGGATGGGGCAGACGTGCATGTTTCCTGGTCTTATCAATAACTATTACCAGTACATCATCTCCTTTGCTGAGGATGAAGCAGGTAAATGGGATAAACTGATTCTGCGTCTCATATATTCTCCTAGAAGTATCCAGCAGTCACACGTCACTTTTGCAGCAAAACAATACACACCTCAACTGCTGCAGAACATCATAATACAAAGCTCTGATGCTGCAGAATGTCATTTACATAACTAAGCTGCTGCAGAATATCATTATATACACCAGATGCTGCAGAACATCATAATACACTTCTCCGATGCTGCAGAACATCATAATACACTTCTCCGATGCTGCAGAACATCATAATACACTTCTCCGATGCTGCAGAACATCATAATACACTTCTCCGATGCTGCAGAACATCATAATACACTTCTCCGATGCTGCAGAACATCATAATACACTTCTCCGATGCTGCAGAACATCATAATACACTTCTCAGATGCTGCAGAACATCATAATACACTTCTCCGATGCTGCAGAACATTAAAATACACATCTCAGCTGCTGCAGAACATCCTAATATAAATCTCAAGTTCTGCACGTTTTTGAAAAGGATGAGGGCATTTTATATCAATTATTCGTTGACAAAAATCTCCCCCTTGGGCTATGTTCACACGCTTAGCAAAATACGTCTGAAAATACGGAGCTATTTTCAAGCGAAAACGGCTCCTGATTTTCAGAAGTTTTTGTAGCAACTCCCGTTTTTCGTGGCGCATTTTACGGCAGTTATTGGAGCTGTTTTTCAATGGAGTCAATGAAAAACTGCTCCAAAAACGTCCCAAGAAGTGACATTCACTTCTTTTTCGCGGGCGTCTTTTTACGCGCCGTATTTTGACAGCGATGCGTAAAATCACGCCTCGTGGGAACAGAAAATCCCATTGTAAGCAATGCGCAGATGTTTGTAGGCGTAATGGTGCCGTTTTTTAAGGCGTAATTCGAGGCGTAAACGGCCCGAATTACGTCTGAAACCACTGTGTGAATATACCCTTACCCTCCAAAATGAGGTTGTGTCAGTTGCTGTTCCCAATGTCTCAGAAGAGCCTAATCTTCTAGACGTATGATATTTTTATTTTTTATTTTTTTATTCCTGTGGTGGTAAAGGGGTTGTCTGAAATCAAAAGAAAAAGATCTGCATTTTTTCCCGGGAATCCGTGCCACTCTTGCCCATTTGACTGTGTCTGGTAATGCAACGTTCACTTAAATGGGGCTGAGCTGCAATACCAGACGCAGCCCATGAGCCAGAGTGGCGCTGATGCTGGGAAGAAATGCAGTTTTGTGGGGTTTTTTTTGTTTTTTTTTTATCTCGGACAACCCATCTGAATAGTCTGTGGTTACAGTATCACTGTCATTGAGATCAGTGTTTTAGTGCATTTCTCTGTCCTTGCTCCTTCTGTGACATGTGAATTCATATTTCAGGACACTGAGTGACAGATAATATTGCCGGGAGGGGGGGGGGGGGGTTTGTTTTGCTTCTTCCAGTTTCTGCTTGACTCGTTACAGCGGCGTCTCAAGCCTTTTTCTAAAAAAATAAAAAATAAATCTTCGTTTAGCATTTATGTCCATGAGATGTCTAGTTCTGGCAATTGATAAGTAAATTTCCTTGCTTCATGGACTATGACTCAAGGTGGTCATACACATTGAATGAATGTCGTCCCAACCTGCCAACTTCGGTGGGACCAGCCAAATATCTAATGTGTATGTGGGCGTCCGACTCTCCCCTAAAGGCAGAAGTCGGGGAAGAGAAGGATCGGGCAGTTGGATCTTACCATGCCCGATCCTCTTGTTCTCAGGGAAGACTAGCTGCCACCAGAGATATCTGGCAGCGGCTTACTCCCCACTCGGCCAAGCTGAGTGTGAATGGGAGATTTTGGAGGAATAGCTGTCTGCTATATAATGTGTAGGCCTGCATTTGGCATCATGGCTTCAGTTTATAAAGCAGCTATCATGGATCCACTTTAGAATGAATCCCAATTATAATGGGGTCCGTGAGGCTGATTTGGTGTGTTGCACTTTGTACTTGTGAGGTAGGTGTATGCAGACTGCAGTGTTGGGTGGATGAATGTGCTAGGTGCGCAGTGAATGGTCCCATAGGGCATATCACAAGAACCATAATGCACATTGGTCCACATTTAGCAAGACCGTCCTTCAAATATGTTGGCGATAGCGACCAATCATAGCTGAGATTTCATTTCTTAAAGTGGGAGTCCCATCTTGAAAACCCCCGTCCATATACCCTACATGGTCTTTGTTAGGAGCCCCTGTATTAGCCATTACCGGAATGATTCAATGCTATGTAGTCCGAAACATACCCTATATGTTTTTAAAGGATGACTCTTTGATGTTTTATAGGTGCTATGTGTGACCTGCCTATAAATACTTGAGGTCACCTGCAGGCAAAATTTCTTGTGATGTATGGCCATTACCCTGACTTTTTGTCTTCTCTTTCAGGGGAACTGTACTTCATGTCTACCGGTATACCAAGCGCCACGTCCCCCACCGGCGTCGTTTACAAGATTATAGACACGTCAAGGTGAAAATAACCCGAATTTATCAAATTTATGCGAGGAAAGTCCTTTTAATATAGATAATTCAGGAAGTCCGCACGTGTTTCTAGCGCAGAACACAATCCTTCTGATCTAAACAATCTGGACTCGAGACTGCTACAATGTATCAGCGCAGGTAAAAATGTATCAAACTCAGGATAGGAGAGAGACTTGCATCGCTGATGCATTTAGCTCACAGAGGATTGTAAACTGGATGCAATTGTAACAAACTTTCAGATGTGAGAGGTATTCGGTCAAAAGGGGGGTTCAACTTATAATTATAAATGTGTATGTTCCTATTCACTGACGGCAAGCAGTTGTCTTCAAAATAGTGTAGGATTGAAATACAAAGTTAAAGGGGTTTTCCGGCTTCTGATGACCTATCCACCGGATAAGTCATCAGTACATGATCTGTGGGGGTCCGACACCTGGACCCTGCACAGATCAGCTGGTCCGAAGCCTCCGTGTACCGGATGTACATGCCAGAAACGGTTGGCTCCGGCTACAGAATAGCGACCGAGCTACAGTATTCAAGGGAATAGGAGCAGACCTGCAGCTCTGTAGCACGGTCACTATGCTATGTACGGAGCCAACTGCTTCCGATTCCGCACATAGAATAATGTGCCGCAACTTCCGGTTCCCACAGGCTACCGGAGCGGCTTATCGGTGCGGGTGTCGGACCCGCCCGATGACATACTAATGAACTATCCGGTGGATAGGTCATCGGTTGTCAGAAGGTGGAAAACCCCTTTAACATATTAGAAAGTTGCAGGAATCTTTCATTGTGCAGTGATTAAAAGAGGTCTCCCGCAACGCTGCGGGTGTCAGATGTGATTACAGCTGACGCCATGCTCTAACAGTTGGGATCGGAGATACCTCTGATCCTGGACGTTTAACTGCTTAGATGCCGCTGTCCATATCGACCACGGCATCTAAGCTGTTAAACAGAGGGGGCAACCCCCTCTGTCACCCCATTGGCCACCCCGTGACGCGATTTTTAAAATTAAATAAAGTTTTTACAAAACCATATTTAAAAGTAAAAAAAAAAACCTTTTTAGATTTCCCCCCTAAAGTTATGTAAACTATGATCAAAAAGTTGCATGCACCCCAAAATAGTATTAAATAAAAACGACCGCTCCTCCTCCCCTGCAAAAAAAAAAGTCCTTACACCACTTAATCGACGGAAAATAAAAAAAGGTATGTGCCTCAGAATATGGCGTCACCAAACAGATTTTTATTTTAACAAAAGTGTTTTTATTTTGTACAACATAAAAAAATATATATAAATTTAGTATCGCTGTATTTGTACTGACCCGCAGAATAAAGTCAACATGTCATTTTTAACCCACTGATAAATGCCGTAAAAACAAAACCCAAAAAACAATGGAGGAATTGCTGTTTTTTTTCAATCCATCCCACAAAATAATTTTGAAATGTTTCTCAGAACATTTATACGGTACATTTAAAGACTACGACTACGACTCCTATGGCTTTTGTAATGTGGGGAGGTAAAATAAAAACGTGGAAAAAATGGCTGCGGTGGGAAGGAGTTAAAGGAACACATTGCAAAACGAAGGACCTGAGGGGGCGGAGCATGACTTAGGGATGCTTATTCGATTTGTTCCTTGACTCCCTGTGTCATGCACCGCCCCTTCAGGCCCTGCACTAGTTATAACGTAGCTTTTTCAGTTATGCCTAGAAAACTCCTTTAATATGTGCTGGAACATAATATACGGATATATAAATGTTCCATATCTCGGAACATTCTGCCATTTGATGGAAAACTTCAATGCGCTAATGAACTTCACTAATTATCTCGTTAAGGTTGTGATAACGTCTACATTAAAATATCTAATGCGGCACCTCGTTACACTGTACGCACATCTCGTATCATGTACTCCGCGTCCGTGTGTCTGTTAATGTTCAGACTGATTATCGGATGAGGCAGAAAATTTGCGCTCTCGCAGCTGTGCCGGCTCGCAGTTCGCTCTTCTGTTGGTCGACTGATGAATTTATTGCTCAAATTGTCCGTTGATGGTAGGCATGAATCATTAGTATCCTCTAATTAGGAATACACGTCAGATGGATCGCTCTTCTGTTCAGTCTCTCAGGTCCTCTGATCGCTGTAAACGGCAGCTGATATCCCGGAAGCTTTTCTCCTAGGCTCTGAATTTCACGGCTTGATAAGTACTTTCTGTTGCCACAGGAGGGCCCCGCCAGGCAAATGCCGTTTTCATCCCCTACCAGTGAAGACGAAAAGCGCCACTGTGCCCTTTGTACCAAAAGAAAGTAAGTTCAGAAATCACCTGCAAAATATTTAAAGAGGCAAAACATCATTTTAATTTGCGGCTTTTTCCTTCCTCTTTAAAGCGAGCGCTAAGTTCATGCTGTCCTATATGACAGAAGTATGAGTTATTGACAAGGCCAGGCATCTTAAGGCCTCATGCCCACGGCAGAGTTAGGCACAAGATGCTATATGGAGATATATCAGATGGGCGGTTCCTCTTCACCCTCACCGGACCTCTTCCGTGATTGACAGATTTCTTCCTAACTGTGTATAGGGTGAGATCTGTCAATCACGAGCAGGGTCGGGGAAGGCAAAGGGGAGCCAACCATGCTACACATTTTTTACTGATCCTACATAGCATGTAATCTAGTCCTGTGGGGCATTCACAATCCTGCTAGTTGCCACTGGAAACAGTCCTCAGGTTTGTCTCCAAATACTAATGTAGGGGGCAGTTTGTTTTTATTCTATTTTAGATTACTGTACAGTGCCCGGTGTATAGAGATGACTTCTCAGAACGCAAATCACCAGAACAAGCTCTATGCAGACACTGAACAAGCAGGGAATACTGAAGGATTTTTACTCTGAAGCCTACAGAATAGTGTGTGTAGCTCTGGAGTATAATACAGGATAAAACCCAGGATTAGTACAGGATAAGTAATGTAATGTATGTACACAGTGACTCCACCAGCAGAATAGTGAGTGCAGCTCTGGAGTATAATACAGGTTGTAACTCAGGATCAGTACAAGTAAGTAATACAATGTATGTTGGTCCTCCCATTCATTCACTTTTTTTTTTTAAACATTTTTGTGTGTAATTGTCCACTTTCTGCATAGATTATGCCAGGCCATTGTTATAGGGCTGTACAGCAGACCCTTTACTCAGAGAATGTGGCGCTGGTTCTCTTGCCACGGGCGTATGTAGGTCATCCCTTGTCGGAGAATAGTTCTCGAGCTGTGTTTGTTGTCTTGGCAACAAAGATCTTTTCCATGGAATCGTCTCTATACAAGTAATCTACATGCACAATGACCCATCGGGCGGCTTCTGTGAGACTATGACGCAGGTCTGGACTCGGCACTCTCATCGTAGAAACTATTAATAGTACATGAGGTATACAGCTAGAGGGAGGTCTGCTAGGAATTGGACTGAGCCAGTTGCATAATGTTGTGATCCCTGACTTTTTAGTTTCGTGTCAAGTAAAAGCGTTAATTGTTATAGAGGATATAAGGATGAATTCAGATTTGTTGCAGAAATCCATGCACATGCTTCAGAAACCACCCCATTCAGATGTATAAAATGAATTTTCAGTCGCAGTATCTTCTGCCACAAATCTGCCTCATAACAATTTGATTTTATAATAGATTTGGGACTCCTCATGACAACGCAGGAGAGAGATATATAATAGAAGTTTCTTCTGTTTGTATACCGATACTATTCTTACAATCTTGTTTTTTTTCTTTATACATTTATAGTCTGCATTACAGGTAGCGAAATGGTTAAAGGGTATCTACGCCTTTGCGACCATTTTTTTTTTTTTTTTTTATTGCTCTAATGTATTTAAAATAAAAAGAAAAGTCCTTTCGTTTTGTGTCTACAGCTCCTACGCAGACCTATGTGTCTTTGCAGGGTCATACCAGTTTGTTTGTAGTCTCTAACTATAGTCATGTGTTACTCCCTTCCATCTGCCTCCTCTTCTATGGCATGTGACACACGACTATAGGATCAGACTACACTGGTTTGTTTGTAGTCTGTAACCATGGAAACACATAGGTCTGCATAGTAACTGTAGACACAAAATGGTAGATATTTTTAATTAAGCAAAAGTGCTTAAAATATCATTCTAGTGTTATAATGTCACAGATCCATAGCGCAACTTAACATTTCTGGTGAGGAGAACATTTTGGGATCCTATTAAAGCTGCGATATGCTACTCGAGTTGTGTTGCGTGTTCATATAAAATGGATTTTTAAATGGCCATGATGTCACATGTTCCTGTGTGTAATAAAAAGTTCACCTATTCAACTATTTATTTTATTTTTTTATATATAATTGACAGAATTAATAATAAAAACAACTCCAACAAAACGGCCAAAGGTTAAACCTACCTCAAAACCTTCCGGGAGGACCAGGGTCACCCTGCAGCCCCCTGCCAATCCAACAGCTGATTGGGTGGAACAGCTGTTAAAGTTGATGCAAGGTCAAGGGGAAAATAAAAAGACGCCAACCTCCACCACCGCCAGACCAGCCACAACAAGACCACCAAAACCAAAGAAAGGTGGTAAGAGCAACGAAAGACGAGGCAATAGAAAGAAAAATAAAGCACAAGGTGGTACCGATTCTAAGGTGAGCTCTACAGAGTTACGTAACGGCGCAGTACGCTTGGCAAACAGCCAGAGATCCGACCGTGGACGGGTGGAAATCTACGTCAATGGAGAGTGGGGAACGGTATGCGACGACTTGTGGAACAGCAAGGCCGCGAGTGTGGTGTGTCGCCAGCTGGGGTTCCCATATGTTATAAAAGCCGCCAAACAGGCAGAGTTTGGGGCGGGACGGCACCGAATCCTCCTCGATGATGTTGACTGTACGGGAAAGGAGAAGACTCTGCTGGACTGCAAGCACCAGGAGGTCGGCAGAAACAACTGTAGTCACCAGGAAGATGCGGGAGTTATATGCAGCCACACAGAATATTCCGAAAGTTGATGGATTTAAAGAGTTCACATTCCCTAATTTTCCTCAGGCTGGAATGCGGCCTAGTAAAACATTGAAGCCAAATTGACTAAAAAGTACACCACAAAATAGACCAATTTATTTTTAATGAACGAGCATTCTAAATTGAAATTCTAGATTCTAAAATTTTTTGACATACTGGTGTAACATTGTGTTTATCAATATGCCAATTTTTTGCTGTATATAAATAAATGTATCTTTTTAATCAACACCGGGGCTCGTTTATCAAAATGTCATAAAAAAACGATCTTGTTTCCCATAGCAGCCAATCATAGCTCGGCTTTAAAGCAATCCTCCGATCCCAGGACAAAATTATAAATGTGATGGGGTATATAGAGTAATATTACCTGGCGCCATCCAGGTGTGCCCCTCTGCCGTGGATCCGCCATTTTAGGGTCCCCTCTGTGATGTCACAAAATGGTCGCAGCACTTCTTAGACTATGAGTCTGAGATACTACCTCTGTTCACTGTAGACAGAACGTGAGCAGCTCTGGCCAATCCGAGAACATTGGGGTGTCTCGGACTCGTAGTCTAAGAAGCGCTGCGACCATTTTGGGACATCAGAGAGGGAACCCTAAAATAGCGGATCCACAGCAGAGGGGCACACCTGGAGGGCATCAGATATTATTACTTTATATACCCCATCATATTTAAAATGTTGTTCTTGGACCAGAGAGTAGCTTTAAATCTTCTAAACTACCCTGGAAAAAAATAAAGCTGCGCTGTGATTGGTTGCTATGGGCATCAAGGTCCGTTTTCCTGTCAGACGTTTTTATAAATTAGGCCCAATATGTAAACATGACGCCAACATTTGTACCACTTTAAATTGAAAACATAGCTACACCCTTAAAGGGGTTGTTTGGTTTCAGTGAAAAAATTTTTTTGGGGGGGATAATGAAGTTTACTTCCAGTGGATAAAATTCTGTCTATGGTCATGTGATGGACACACAGGTGCAGGGATCGTTACAGTTACAGTATGTGTATCAGACCATGGACAGAATTTTATCCACTGGAAGTAAAAAGTAAATGTTCCTACTGAATAAGCAGAGCAGCAGAGATCTTGAAAACAGTGAAACTTTAATACAGAAAGCATATTGAAAAATATTATAACTTTTTTATTTATACAAAAAAAATAACATTTAGGCCGAATTCAGACAACTTTAGTCCATGTGGCGTCCGTTAAAACAATGGTCGTCACGCGGACGCATGTATTTCAATGGGGCCGTTCACACGGCCGTTGTTTCAACAGACCGTGTGAAGGGTCCGTTAAAAAAAAATAGAACATGTACCCTATTTTCTTCAGTTTTCACAGATCCATCGACAGACTCAAGTCTATGGTGATCCGTGAAAATGGGACCCGCACGAGTGCAACTCGGACGTGAAAAACTTCCGTTTTTTACGTCCAAGTTTGCACTTGTTCGTGTGAATCTGACCTTGATTTGCTGAAACAGGACTACCCCTTTAACATGGGAAAGCAGTCATTTTACAGATCAGGGTTAAACTTCCGGATATTTAGCTTTAGATGACAATTGAAAAACATTCACAAGCAACAAGGAGGGATTTATAGTGTTGGCTAAAGTAGCCAATCAGGTCTCTGCTTTCATATTCCAGACTGCCTTCGGAAAATAAGAGCTCTAATCTGATTGGTTGCAATGGTGAATGCTCTCCTTTTTACTTTTACAAGTATTTCCAATGTGTTGTAACTTTTCTATAATTAGATTATTTGATCACGACCTTTCTGATTGTATTGAATCATACCACACAGCCACAGCTATAACATTTTAGCCAATGTCTACTTCAGCTCTATTGGTGTTGTTGTAAATGCAAAAACATCTGCCACAAAAACTTAAAGACTTTCTGCTAGTAAAGTGCATGGGAACCAATCTCCGACTAATATTAAATCAGACGTTTTTTTAAATTTTTATTTATAAGCAATTTGCTCACTGTGTTTGCTGCAGCAAAAAAGTGAAATGCTCTGTGTCCAATCATTGAATAAAGCAGCTCTATCTTTCTCACTCACAGCAGGAAATCCCAGCGCACCAATCAGCAGTATACTCTGTCACAGCTCGCTGCATCTTAATTATCAGTTTGAGGGGGTGGAGCATGACCCAGGGATTCTCTCTTTGGTGTTCTCTGAATCTCTGTGTCAGGCACCGCGCCTCAGGCCCGGCGCTAGGGTATTATTATTTCCGAGAAGTGTTCCTTTAAAGGGACTTTCCAGTCCTAAGAAGTCGGTGACCTATCCGCAGGATAGGACATCAATACCTGATCGGTGGAGGTCCAACTCCCGGCAATCCCGCCGATCAGCTGTTTTGAAAAGGCAGCGGGGCTAATACGAGCACTGCTTCCCCTTCATTCCTTACCTGCTCTTACTGTGAATCCCCAACACACTTGTAGCGGAAGTTCTCAGTATTACAGCCTTCTATGAATGGGAGAAGGCTTTAATACTGTGAACCGTTGCTACAGGTACGTCGGTGATTCGCAGTACGAATTAAGGGGTTTTAGCGCTTGTATGAGTGCCGCGCCCCCATCAAAACAGCTGATTGGCGGAGGTGCCTAGAGTTTGATCTCCACCAATCAGTTATTGATGACTTATCCTGAGGATAGGCCATTGATTTCTTAGGACTGGAAAACCCCTTTTAAATAAAGAAATTCATCAGATCTTGCGTTTTTTCAATAAAAAATCTGAAATCTTTTTATATGAAATATATTTTAATAAGTATAAGGACTATTTCTTAGCATTTATCCATAATGATGGTAAAGCCTAAAATATTTTTTGGGATTCACGGTTAATAAAAATATGATTTGATAAAGGTTTTCTAATAAAAACAAGTTTATGTTCGTTTTTGCTTTTTTTTACAATATGAAATTCACAGAAGTGTCAATACTCCATTCTTGGGAAAAGGTAAATCCACTCAATCTACGTAATTATTTTAACCTTTGGTTTACCCGTTAGAGTTTGATCAGTGTCCATATGATCCACAACTCTCACATACCGATGACACTGCTTTATTTAGCGTGACAATTATTCAATTTCTCATAAGTTGACTGAGAGGTTGTCACAGCTCCGCCCCTTTTATCAGTATCATGGAATAGGTGGTGAATTATGAAAGTTTCATCCACCTGTAATTGTTTATTTTCGGATCCATTGATCCACCATGAGAGATATAGATAATCCTAAGGCATCATGCACATATCAACATTACAGATCAGTGTTGTATTAGTGCCCATATCCTGTTATGTGTACACACAATTTTGTGTGTAGCTCCATTGCTCGTCTTTTTATGGAGGTCTTTTCCCTTAGAGGTATTATTCTAGGGGAGAATACAGTGCATCATGGAGGTATATATTGCGGCACAAGGAGGGCCTACAGGTCCGTAATGCAAACCCATAGGGACCTCGTGTGCCACTGTAACGGGTCTGTGTGCATGAGACCTTAGGCCTGGACTACACAGAGTTTTTTTTGCTTCTTCCCGGTAACGTAATCATTCGTTTTCAGAAGAACATTGTAGAGATTTATTACTTGCTATACGCCACTTTTCTGCCGTAAAAAAATAGCAAATTTTGGTATACGCCACATTTGCGTTTTTCCTCTTATCTCGCCGCTTTTAAAAAGTGCAGAAAAAAGTGGGCAGGGTCAGCTAGAAAAGGACAGGCTAGCAAGTATTCATTATAGTGCAAATCTACACCTGTTCATTGTAGGTATGGATCTCATTTTCTGTTTTAGGACTGCCCAAGATGCGCCAAATGAATCCATAAAAAATTTGCCGCTTTTCAGCCTCTCCTACTTTTAGTTTAAGACTGGTGTACGAGTCTTAATAGATTCCCCTCAGTTATATTTCTCTCTCCTTGGAAGTCAATGAAAGGACAACATTAATTTGGATGTAGCAGAGTTGAATCGCACAAAAGTTGTCATCTGTTAGGAAAATTTGAGGTGGAGGTTAGGTTGTGTTTACGGTTGTTTGTCACCCTTTCTGTCGTGCTTTAGATGACAACTGACTAAAAAATGAATGTGGCTGATGGTGTCGCCGTGATGGACAGCAGCGGATGCATCTTTGATCTAAAAAAAGCCCATTAAAATAAATAGGATCCATTTTTCTTTTCCAATACTATTCACACATGAGCTTAATTTGGGGAACACTGTTATTAGTCTGTAGTGTGCAGTTTTATTTACCATGTGTCGCTAGAATTTATTCCGTTCTGCAGTAAATATCGGAAATTTTTTCATAGAATTTTTTTAGCATTGAGACCTTATATAATCAGACTTGTTGTAGAGGGGATATGTTATCATACTTAGCCTTGGAAATATAATGTGCAATTTCATTTTAAATTATTACAGCACATGATGTATCGCTCTCAATTACTCACAAACTTTTAGAGATCATCATTGCTTATACAGTATTTCATGACAGACCCATTACGACACCTAGTGTTGAAAGATAGGTACTGCACATTGCCCGACCTGGGATTACTAATACCTGACATGTTTAACCCTTTCACGCCGCAGCCCTTTTTCAGATTTTAATTTTCGTTTTTTCCTCCCCACCTTCCAAAGGCCATAACGCCTTTATTTTTCCGTCTATATAGTACTATGAGGGCTTGATTTTTGCGGGACGAGTTGTAGTTTTTCGTAGCACCATTTACTTTGCCATATAATGTACTAGGAAACAGGAAAAAAATTATTTGTGGGGTAGAAAATGAAAAAAAACAGCAATTCCTCCATGTTTTTTTGCGTGCCATTTTTACGGAATTCACTGTACAATTAAAACAACATGTTCATTTTATTCTATGGGTCAATACGATTACGCCAATACCAAATATGTGTAGTTTTTTTTCTAGATTTTACTACTTTTACAAGTAAAAACCTAAGTGTAAAAAAGATAATTTATTTTGTTTCGCCAAATTCCGAGAGCTGTAACCAATGGCAGATCATCATATGGGCGTTTTATCATAGGGGCCCAAGGCACTCAGGGGGCCCATTGCTGCCCGAACTGCACATAATCGTAAAAACTATGCAGCGCTAACTGTCACTGCAGAGAGAAGGTGCAGGCAGAACAATTCGGGGCAGGCTTAGCCGGGATAGTGAAAGTTACCTCTCTACATAAATGTGCTCCGAATTGAAGGCTAAAGGACCTTTGATTACGTCGTGCCCATGTGACCCCCGCCCACCAATCAGGTCCGTCTATCACAGTGAAGGAGCAGAATATCTGCAGGGAAGAAGGCCCGCCCACCAGTCAAGTTTTTACACAGCGTTCCAGGCTGGTGAATGCTTTTCCAAACCCCCATCCCTTCATCACTCACTCCCTCCATCTGTTCATCCCTCCCTTCATTCTTCCATAACTCACTCCCTCCCTTCATCACTGCTGTGTGTGATGCTATCTACAGGGGGATGTGTGTGTGATGCTATATACAGGGGGGATGTGTGTGACGCTATATACAGAGGGGATGTGTGTGACGCTATATACAGGGGGATGTGTGTGACGCTATATACAGGGGGATGTGTGTGTGATGCTATATACAGGGGGATGTGTGTGACGCTATATACAGGGGGATGTGTGTGACGCTATCTACAGGGGGATGTGTGTGTGACGCTATATACAGGGGGATGTGTGTATGACGCTATATACAGGGGGATGTGTGTGACGCTATCTACAGGGGGATGTGTGTGTGACGCTATCTACAGGGGAATGTGTGTGACGCTATATACAGGGGGATGTGTGTGACGCTATATACAGGGGCCTTTGTGCACGTGGTGCCTTACTATACAGTGTTTGACACAATTATATTCAGGGGCGCAGTGTTTGGTGCTATTATAGTTAGAGGCACAGTCTATGGCACCATGATCATTTTGTTTTCGTTTATAGGTGTAGAAATGTTGGAAAAGTTGTCAGGTCCGTATTTCACACCGAATAACCACCTCGGTAAATTGAAAGCTGAAGGCATGCCTGGAAAGAAGTACACCACACATAGTAATGTTGGTAGACATCTTTTCCTCAGTCAGCCAGGAGGAAGACTGAAACTTTATTCAGAACAAAGAAACACAGAAAAAGACACATGCCCCTCCCTAGAGATGTGGGACTTGCTTAAGTCCCATTGGCTCCTCAGCTGTAAGTTCTCCTGTACATTCTTCTGCACACTCCTCTTTGCATTCCAGGGGGCGGTGTCCTCCATAGGCGTGTTATGCAGGCTCTTTGTGCTCCATGAATCCAATCTCTTTGTGTAATATACTGAATATATATATATATATATATATATATATATATATATATATATATATGTGTAAGGATAACATTTTTCAAACAATATACATGGTAATGATCCCTGACAGTCCCCCCTAAAAATATTATTACTCTATCCCTGAGTCTTGCCTATCAACCTACCACTGACCACTCGAACCAGGCGGGTAGGGGTTTTGGATTTCTTCACCAGCTTGAGACGAGCTACTCCTGATGAGTGACCCCCGATTGTACCTGGACTTCCAAGGTGTCGGAGTGGTCCTAACTTTCCCTATTCTCTGGATACAGGATGGTTGTCTTGATATAATCTACAAGCCGCTGCTGGTTGTAATCCAGTCAAAATTTTTATTAATGGTAATAATTATCGCACTGTTACTTACTGTCCTAATGGGACTTTTACCCCTGCAGATATAACAGGTCATGGGCAGCACAGTGACCTTCACCTCACACCTTCACATAAAACTCCTCAGATTGTAATTTGCAGCACCGTGGCATATTTACACACATTATAATTATAAACCTCAGACATTATAAACAATAGGGCCTCAACTAATAACATAATGCTATCACCAATCTCATGCTATCACCCTCAGGTTTCGGGTCCCATCAGTTCATTGCCAGTCCTGTACATCATCGTCCCCTTCTTCTCCTGTCTTCTGCTCTTCACTGACTGTCACCCTCAGGGTAACCCACACAATTGTGGAGTCAGACTACGTTGGTGTCCAGTGGGGGAGTTATTATTACCCCCTCCTAGCCACTTACTTATCAAAACACTTGACACTGCTGACGGATTCACTCAGGTCTTTGGTCTTTACTTTGATCTTTGTTGATGTCATCAAGACTTGGTTTGGTCCTTCTCATCTGTCCGACACTGTCTCCTTTAGTTTACGTCACCAGGCTGTACATAGCACCTCATGCTGTGAGCCTGGGGTGAGATCCCACGTAGGCGGATTAGTGGAGTTGTATTGTGACTACCACAAACCCTCCGCATCTGTACTCTTCCTCTGGCAAGTTACTTGTCTGGATGGCTGCTTAGAATTGTGACACTGCCGTCAGTTCATGATAAACGCGTTGTACTGGCTCAGGCTGTGCCTGCCGCATCTCAGTGATGGAGTTCATCGTGTTAAAAGTCTTTTAGTTCATATTTACTGGCACTTGCTGGGGACCCCCAACTCTTGTCAATTGTTAAAATAAATACTAATCTGGTGATAACAGCATCCGCGTACACTATAAACGTTGTTCTAAGTACATACAATAATGTCAGGCCCTTAAATGACATCAAACACCTTTATATATATATATATATATAAGGAAAAACTTCTCTGTTACAATGGACAGGGTACCTAGAAGATGTGTGATTACTGGGTACATTTCATTTGCACTTGGTGATACTCTTTCAGCAGGATTTGTACCTTGATCTCAGCTGATTGCCTAGAACATCTCCACCTCACAGAAATATACACAGATTCCACATGTTTATCTGACAAGTGTCTTAAACCAATTTTTCTTACTCTAATCTGGTTAGTTCTACCTGGGAAGGCCTCTCAAGGTCGGTTCTCTTCGTGGGAGGCGGGTATGATAAGGTTGGCACCGGTCTACCAGGACTGTTCTGTAGGCAAATCAAACAGCTCTAACAGAATTTAGCAGCAACAGCTGTAAAGCCTGGGACATACCAAGTAGATCTTACGACGTCGATCCTTGCAGTCTTGGGGCATATGTGAGGTCATACACCATCAATACAAGTGCTATCAAGAATGCATTGGGCGCTACCGGTTTACTTTCCTTTATCCGTCCGCATTCTGTCAGAATCTGGTTCTCACGCCTTCCGCTCCCAGTTGCACTCTTCCTGTGAAGAACAAGCTTTTCATAGCCTAATCAGTAATTGATCTTAACCCCTTCAGGACCAAGCTCATTTTGGCCTTCAGGACCAGACCCATTTTTTCAAATCTGACATATTTCACTTTATGTGGTAATAACTCCGGAATGCTTTTACCTATCAAAGCGATTCTGAGATTGTTTTCTCGTGAGACATTGGACTTTATGATAGTGGAAAAATTTGGTCGATAAATTCAATATTTATCAGTGAAAAACACCAAAATGTTGTGAAAAATTGCAAAAATTAGCATTTTTCTAAATGTAAATGTATCCGCTTGTAAGACAGGCAGTTATACCACACAAAATTTTTGCTAATTAACATCCCCCATATGTCTACTTTAGATTGGCATCGTTTTTTGAACGTCCTTTTATTTTTCTATGACATCATAAAGGCTTAGAACTTTAGCAGCAATTTCTCACATTTTCAAGAAAATTTCAAAAGGCTATTTTTACAGGGGCCAGTTCAGTTGTGAAGCGGCTTTTAGGGCCTTATATATTAGAAACCGCCAAAAAGTCACCCCATTTTAAAATCTTCACCCCTCAAAGTATTCAAAACCGCATTTAAAAAGTTTCTTAACCCTTTAAATGTTTCACAGAAATTAAATCAACGTAGAGGTGAAATGTTCAAATTTCATTTTTTTTTTTGCAGAAATTCATTTTTAATCTATTTTTTCTGTAACACAGACGTTTTTACCAGAGAAACGCAACTCAATATCTATTGCCCAGATTCTGCAGTTTTTAGAAATATCCCACATGTGGCCCTAGCGCGGTAATGGACTGAAGCACAGGCCTCAGAAGCAAAGGAGCACGCAGTGGATTTTGGGCCTCCTTTTTATTCGAAAATATTTTAGGCACCATGTCAGGTTTGACGGGCTCTTTCGGTGCCAAAACAGTGGAAATCCACCCAAAGTGACCCCATTTGGGAAACTACACCCCTTGAGGAAATTATCTAGGGGTATAGTGAGCATTTTGACCCCGCAGGTTTTTTGCCGAAATTATTGGAAGTAGGCCGTGAAAATTAAAATCTACATTCTTTCAAAGAAAATGTAGGTTTAGCAAATTTTTTCTAATTTCCGCAAGGACTAAAGGAGAAAAAGCCCTGCAACATTTGTAAAGCAATTTCTCCCGAGTAAAACAATATCCCACATGTGGTAATAAAAAGCTGTTTGGACCCACGGCAGGGCTTAGAAGGGAAAGAGCGCCATTTGGCTTTTGGAGCTCAAATTTAGCAGGAATGGTTTGCGGAGGCCATGTCGTATTTGCAAAGCCCCTAAGGGACCAAAACAGTGAAAACGCCAAAAAAGTGACTCCATTGAGAAAACTACACCCCTTGAGGAATCCATCTAGGGGTGTAGTGAGCATTTTGACCCCGCAGGTTTTTTGCAGAAATTATTGAAAATGGGCCATGAAAATGAAAATCTACATTCTTTCAAAGAAAATGTAGGTTTAGCTAATTTTTTCTAATTTCCACAAGGACTAAAGGAGAAAAAGCACCGCAACATTTGTAAAGCAATTTCTCCCGAGTAAAACAATACCCCACATGTGGTAATAAACAGCTGTTTGGACCCACGGCAGGGCTTAAAAGGAAAAGAGCGCCATTTGGCTTTTGGAGCTCAAATTTAGCAGGAATGGTTTGCGGAGCCCCTGTCGCATTTGCAAAGCCCCTAAGGGACCAAAACAGTGAAAACTCCAAAAAAGTGACTCCATTGAGAAAACTACACCCCTTGAGGAATCCAGCTAGGGGTGTAGTGAGCATTTTGACCCCACAGGTGTTTCATAGATTTTATTAGAATTGGGCAGTGAAAATAAAAAAAATCCTTTTTCTTCAATAAGACGTAGCTTTAGCTCAAAATTTTTAATTTTCTCAACAAATAAAGGAAAAAAAGAACCCAAACATTTGTAAAGCAACTTCTCTGGAGTACGGCAATACCCCACACGTGGTCATAAACTGCTGTTTAGACACACGGCAGGGCTCAGAAGGGAAGGAGCGCCATTTGCTTTTGGTGTACAGATTTTGCTTCATTTGGTTTCTGGTCGCTATGTTGCATTTGCAAAGTCTCTGTGGAACCAAAACAGTGGATCCCCCCCAGAAGTGACCTCATTTTGGAAACAACACCCTCAAGGTATTCACCTAGGGGTGTAGTGAGCATGTTAACCCCACAGGTGTTTTGCAGAAATTCGTGTGCACACGATGTGGGAGAGTGAAAATGGGAATTTTTCCTTAGATACGCCAATATGTGGTGCCCGGCTTGTGCCACCATAACAAGACAGCTCTCAATTTTTATGCAGTGTTTCCCGGTTTTAGAAGCACCCTACGTGTTGCCCTAATCTTTTGCCTGGACATTCGACAGGGCTCAGGAGTGAAAGAGTACCATGTAAAATTGAGGCCTAATTTGGCGACATATAAAGTATTGGTTCACAATTGCAGAGGCTTTGATGTGAAATAAAAGAAACCCCTGAGAAGTGACCCCATTTTGGAAACTACACCCCTCAAGGCATTTATTAAGGGGTGTAGTGAGCATTTTCACACCACGTGTCTTTTCCATAAATGATTGCGCTGCCGAAGGTACAAATTAAAATTTTGCCCTAGATATGCCAATTCATTGTCAAATATGTCGTGCCCAGCTTGTGCCACTGGGGACACACACCTCAAAAATTGTTAAAAGGGTTCTCCCGGGTGTGCCGATGCCATATATGTGGACGTAAACAGCTGTTTGGGCACGCTGTAGGGCTCAGATGGGTGGGAGCGCCATTTGGCTTTTGGAGCGTGGAATTTGCTTGGTAATAGTTTTGTTTGGAGTATCACTGTTGTTTCCGTTTATAATGTGGGGCATATGTGGGCTCGGCAGAGTACATCAGGGGCATAGTCAGGTGGTATAATAATAAGGTAAAAAAAAGAATAAAATGATCCATAGATGTGTGTTACGCTGTGATCGATCCTTTCTGCACAGGCCGGTGTCGCACTGATAACTGGCGTCCTTCCTTATCCCCCTTTTGGTCCACACTCCGCACCTTTGCAGTTTTGGGAATTTTGCCGGGAAAGTGTTGTCCTGGTATAATACGGACGCCCTCGCTTCCAGCGGATATGGTTGGGCCCTCCCCTTCCTCGTTCCCTAATTTTAGTGCTTTGATACATCGCCTTTTGAAACAGAAGAAATGTTTCCCTCGGGCCGGCACAACCGGATATTTTTCTTTCCTGACTTATTGGAGTCTTAACTTATTTTATTTTTTCATAGACGTAGTGGTATGAGAGCTCTTTTTTTACGGGACGAGCTGTAGCTTTTATTGGTACCATATTGGGGTACATGCAACTTTTTGATCACTTGTTATCCTTTTTTTGGGAGGCAAGGTGACAAAAAAACAGCAATTCTGCCATAGTTTTTTTTTAATATATACAGTGTTCACCATGTGTTATAAACTACATGTTACCTTTATTCTGCGGGTCAGTACGATTCCGTCGATACCAAATTTATAGAACTTTTTTTATAACTTTTTGCACAATAAAATTACTTTTGGAAAGAGAATGTATTTCTTCTGTCGCGATGTTGTGAGAGCCACAACTTTTACATTTTTTCGTCGACGGAGCTGTATGAGGGTTTGTTTTTTGCGAGACGAGGTATAGATTTTATAGGTACCATTTTTGGATACATGCGACTTTTTGATCACTTTTTATTTCAATTTTTGGAAGACGGTGACCAAAAAAACAGTAATTATGGCAGTGTTTTTGAGGTTTTTGTTTTACGGCGTTCACTGCACTGGATAAATAACATAATAGCTTTATAGTTTAGGTCGATACGGTCGCAGCGATACCAAATATGTATGGCTTTATTATTTTTTTTCAATAATAAATGACTTGATAAGGGAAAAAGGGCGATTGTGTTTTATTTTATTACTTTAAACTTTTATTGTATGTTTTACAACTTTTATTTTTACTTTTTTTACACTTTTTTTTAGTCCCACTAGGGGACTTGAAGGTCCAACTGTTTGTTTGATGTTCTAATACATTGCACTACCTATGTAGTGCAATGTATTGGAACTGTCAGTTGTTCACTGACAGCAAGCCTATCAGGCTCCGCCTCTGGGCGGGGCCTAATCAGTTTACGTAATGGCAGACAGGAGTCCATTGTTAGGGCTCCTGTTGCCATAGTAGCAGTCGCCAGCCTTGCCATCGCGTGGCAAGGCTGCCGATTTGCTACAAACCTCTAGGATGCAGCGATCACAATGGATCGCTGCATCGAAGGGGTTAATGCCAGGAATCGGAGCTAGCTCCGGTTCCTGGCGATAGATCGGGGTGTCCGCTGTAACATACAGCGGACACCCACTGCTGATGACGCCGGCTCAGCTTCTGAGCCGGAAGCTGAGCCGGCGCCATCTTGCCGATGGTACCGGAAGCCTCCTGGGCCCCGCCGACGACGGGGCATAGGAGGATTCCGCTACTGGCGGACCGGGAGGTAAGTATAAGCCCTCCGATCGCTTTTGCAGTCACCGGCAACCCAGCGATCACGTTGCTGGGGTGCTGGTGGCTATAAACGCCTCACATGCTGCGATCTCTATTGAACGCAGCATGTGAGGGGTTAATCGGCCGGATCGGATGCTAGTTCCGGTCCTGGCCGATACCTCAGGGTGACAGCTGTAACATACAGCTGTCACCCGGCGGTGATGTCGCTGGCTCAGCTCCTGAGCCAGCTTCATCTCCATCACGTACAGTTACGTGAAAAGGCGGTAAGACATCAGCTTTAATCACGTAACTGTACGTGATTGGGCGGGAAGGGGTTAATCAGATAATTAACTTGAAGAAAAACATTAACAATGACAGACTTATGTTAAACGTTCACAATGGTCAGAAACTAAAACTGATACCTACAAACTGATTCTTCTTCTTTATATATATCTATACATACATACACATATACACTCCACAGAATTCTCTGCTCTAAAATTTCCCTTTCACAACAAAAACAAAAATAAACAAATAAAAATGTTTTCGAATGGGAATATTCCGCTTCTGTACCTTTTATCTGACACATCCAACAGTCCAATGCTGAGGCTGGTCTAGAACTTTACATAAAACTTAACCTCAGTATTTAATATTCCCACAACCCTTCTTAAATACAGTTATTAAACAAACTAACCTTGGGACAACGTCTAGAGAACTGCTGACATCTTATCATTGTACAAACATCAGTTCAATACTTGGGAGAAGCACTGTTCCCCTGTCACTTACACACAAGTTCTGCAGTGGGGAAGATACCGGCCGGGCTTCAGGCCCCCCTGGGAACAGATCTACACACACGAGCACATTGTCATACACGTCTACCTCGGGTAGTTGTATGGTCTGCAGTCGCTGGGACGGATAATCTGGCCGGGCTGCACTTTTCACAGGTACCTTTGCTGTTAAGTCTTGTTTGCCAAAGGGATCAAATACTTATTTCTCTGTGCACAATGCAAATAAATATATATAATTTTGACTATGTGATTTTCAGTTTTTTTAAAAATATAATCTATCTCTCACTGGTAAAATTAACCTAGCCTAAAAATTCTAGACTGTTCATGTCTTTGACAGTGGGCAAACTTACAAAATCAGCAAGGGATCAAATACTTATTTCCTTCACTGTATATATATATATCTATCAGTGCAATATTGTAATCCCTTTGTCTCATCAGCCCTGCAGACTGCACCCAGTCAGCCCCCTCTCCTCCTCCCAAACACAGCATACCACAGGGGGGAGGGGGGGTCACACACTCACCCCTTACAGCTTCTAGTCTCACAATCTTAACACTTTCAATGCCGGCAAAACAACATACGTATCTGCAATCATTCATCACACCATTGTATAGGAATTATCTACGTTCAAAACATCAAACACATAATCTGTAACAGTCCAATCTGTCGGCCACCATCTCTATATTATGATGACGTGTTGCTTCATCAGTGAACAGCCCAGCACACTAGAATGGAACCTAAAAATAGAAAAGACACTGCAGCATGTGCTACAAATGACAAAATTAACAAGGCGATTATTTGATACTGATTTGGTTGGGCCGGGCATGGCCACATCAGGGGTGGGTGGTGGGAGGCAGCCTCTCCCACTGGAAACACATTGCGCAGCTGTGAGGGGGGGTGGGGTTTCCCACCCACAATGAGGACACACTCAACATGAGGTACGGACACCATTACCGGGCGTCGGCTGGTCCTGTGTTTTCTAATACATATAACATACAATACCTTTCTTATTCCTAACTTCCATTCGCTTCACCAAATCATGAATAGGATCGGGTGATCCTGATGATTTGAATATGGAACGTAAACCATCCATTCTAACAGTCTATATTATACACGTAATTTATATAACAATCTTCGGTCTACAACTCTCTGGTCTGGCCACTATATTACCTACAAATTTATTACACATCTTATCAGTGCATTGCACCCCGCGTGCACCTGTCTCACTTCTTATCACACGTCTTATCAGTGCATTGCATTGCACCCCGCATGCCCGCGTATAGGACAGGTTATAATATTATCCACGACTTATCAGTGTTTAGACACCCCGCGTGCACCTGTATAAGACAGGTTATAATACTATCCACGACTTATCACACATGTATATTGTGCCCGCGTATTTTCTATCTAGTCCCTAATTACCCAGAGGATGGTTAGTCGGGCGCGACTAAGGTCTCACAGGTTTTCGACCTCACAGCGGAAAATATCGCCTCTGTCGCCTGAGATAATCCAGGAAATCAACAAAAGGGTTATACAGATCGCCACAAGACTGTCCACTAATACAGATAAGTCGAAGATTTATAAAATCAACTGACTTACCGTGCTTGTGGAGGTGATCAAATTCCTTCAGTGGGCAACTTTGAGTCCTCTGTTTCACCCTGTGATTGTCGATTGTCCGGATTTTGATATTTCCTCAAGTGAGGTCCCTGTTCGGGTGCCAAATGTCAGGTCCGTATTTCACACCGAATAACCACCTCTGTAAATTCAAAGCTGAAGGCATGCCTGGAAAGAAGTACACCACACAGAGTAATGTTGGTAGACATCTTTTCCTCAGTCAGCCAGGAGGAAGACTGAAACTTTATTCAGAACAAAGAGACACAGAAAAAGACACATGCCCCTCCCTAGAGATGTGGGACTTGCTTAAGTTCTCCTGTACATTCTTCTGCACACTCCTCTTTGCATTCCAGGGGGCGGTGTCTTCCATAGGCGTTTTATGCAGGCTCTTTGTGCTCCATGAATCCAATCTCTTTGTGTAATATACTGAATATATATATATATATATATATATATATATATATATATATATATATGTAAGTGAGCAACAGAAGACATCTAAGTGGCAAATTCTGCAGAAATGAGTCATGGCCGGGAGAGGTCGTCATGAAGTCTGGACCGGATGGAGAAGAAAAGTGGAAAAAAGTTACCAGAATCTGAGGAGTCGTCACATGTGAGTCACTAGATTTATAGGGAATCTGTCACCTCTCCTGACATGTTTATTATAGGAAATCCTTGTGTTTCACTAAAAGTCTTTGTGCAGTCCAGGACTGATAGACAAATGCGTGTTACCATTCCCCTTGTCAGGAGGATGTGTCCCTGCACAGTGTGATACTGTCAGCGATGGTTGTAGACTGTCAGTATGTAGGGACACAGCCCTTTGACAAGGGGAATCGTAAAACCCATTTGTTAATGCTTGCACAAAAAGGTAGTGTTACGGCTCGGCGGGGGAGAAGGGGGACCCAAGTTTGGCTAACAGCCCAGGGCCCATAGTCTACTTAATGCGCCACTGGCCGTAACTTCTTTATTTTTACCTCGATTAAGTGGTATAAGGGCTTCTTTTTTTGCGGGGTAAGCTGTAGTTTTTAATAATACCATTTTGGTGTAAATGTGACGGTTTGATCACTTTTTATTTAATTTTTTGTGGGAGATGAGGTGAACAAGAAATAGAGATTCTGGCGTTTACAATTAATTTTTTTTACGGCGTTCACCGTGCGGGTTAAATAATGATATATTGTGATAGTTCAGACTTTTACAGACGCGGCGATACCAATTATGTTTATTTATTACATTTTTTACTATGCTCTAGGGGGGAAATGGAAAAAGGGGTGTTTTTTGAACTTGAATTTTTTTTTTTTACACAAAAAAAAAACTTGAACTCATTTTTACATTTTTTATTAGTCCCCCTAGAGGACTTCAACCAGCGATCGTTAGATCGCTTGCACGATATACTGCAATACTAATGTATTGCAGTATATCTTGATTCTCACAGTCTCCAATGAAGCCCTGCCGGAGGCAGAGCTTCATAGGAGTACCAAGATGGCGGACCTGGGGGACGTCATCAGGCCCCCAGACAGCCGTGAGAACCAACGGCTCCCCCCGATCTCGCCGCGGGGGGGGGGGCCGTTGAGACGTTACAGGGGGCCGCCCCCCTGTTTTTAGTAATTTAAATGCCGCGATCTTTATTGAACGCGGCATTTAACGGGATAAACAAGCGGGATCACGCTAAAACGCGATCCCGCTCTTAACCCGGAAGTGTCGGCTGTAACACACAGCCGACACACTCACTCTATGGAGCGGACTCAGCCCGTGAGCCCCTCCATATTCCCCCACCCGGCGTGCGCCGTATATGTACGGCGGATGTCGGGAAGGGGTTAAAGGGAAGGTGTCATAAATTTTTTATTTTTTTTTATCATATTGCTTTTAATGTAATATTTTCAAAAATGTTATTAAATTGTGTTCTCATGTTTTACTTTTTTATGTTTTCTGACTTTTACTTCTCTATGGCGGCTGCCATTTTTTTTTTCATCTCTGTATGTGTCGATTAACGACACATACAGAGATGGAATACGGCACATACAGCCCCATAGAGAATGCAAACGGGAGCCGTTTCATTCTCTGTTGCATGCACCGTCTGTGTGGGAACGGCGCATGCGCCGCTCCCACACAGACCAAAACGAAGCTCGTTCGTAGAGCGAAATCCGGCGCCATTTTCATGTGGACCGGAAGCCGCTGCCGGACAGACAGTAAGATGACGACTTCCAGCTGCGGCTTCCGGCCATATGTTCAACGAAGCGAAGGCGCAAGGAAGAGGAGCGTAGACGAGCGGAGGCGGCAGCAGCAGGTAATTTATGTTCGTGTGTATTATGCTCGTGTATGTGATGTGTGTATTATGTTTGTGTATATTATGTTAGTGTATTACTGTCTGCTGAGCCCTGTATCTAATCCCCCTACACTTTGCAGTCGCTCAGAAAATGGCGGCACACCGTGTAGGAGGTTTGAATACATTCAAACCCTTCCTTCTCCTGGCACGAGCCAGAAGAAGGGAGGGGGGATTGTGTGAGGACACTAGAGGAGAATGTGTCCACCCCAAATTTGCAGCATACATCAATGAGGTTGCTTTACCACTGAGACCATGCTGCAATTTTGGGAACTGCTCCCTCTAGTGGCCAGCACATGGAAATGTTAGAAATTAGAATCTAATTTATAATATTTCCTGACTTGTGAAAAAATTAAAAAAATTAAAACCATGTGTAATCACTCAAATACTAATTGTTTAACTTAAAAAAATAATAATTTCTAGCGACACATTCCCTTTAAAGGGTAAGGCCCCATGCACACGACCGTAGAATTCGTCTGTAATTACTGACCCATTCACTTCTATTGCCCATGGACACCTTCCAGTAGATTTACAGGAAGGTGTCCGTGCCGTAGAAAGCCTTCGCAAAAGATAAAACTTCCTATTTTTTGCTTTTTACGGACCGTGCGCCCATGTTTTATATGTGAGTATATCCTGCAAATGCGGGTGGCTGGCTGTGCCCATAATCACAGACGTTTAGTGGCCCGGGTTAGCCTATATACATACTTTCATTACAAGTGCAGTTAGAGTCACTGGCTTTCCCCTTAATGTCTAACCTTCAAATGGAAAATGGTGGCATCCAAGAAGTCATTGACCTCAAAGGAAAGTGAATGGCGGGACCTAGATCTCTCTCTTCGCCATAGAGGTCAATGACCCAATGAATACCTGATGGTCGTCCACCTTTGCCTTAAAAAATTAGAAATGGCAATTGTTACTACCAACACCAGTTTTTTCCATTAGGCACAAGACGTCCATGTCTCAGGGAGGTCCTTAGGGCCAGTATTGGATTATTTAGGTCCTTGCTAAACATTTATTACAAAATCGGTCCCAGAGCCATGAATGATCGTCAGACTGTTGTCCAATCAACTAAAAAGTAAATATAACGGTTTGCAAAAGATGGAATGTGCAACAATAAGGACTTTGAGCACATACATATCCAATGAGATAGGTAAAGCAAACTGTGTATAGAAAACAATGTTACCAAGGCCATTCTATGAAGAGGATGTCCTAACTGGATAACTGTCCATGTGCCCTATTCGAGTATATAGATGTCATGGAAGAGGAGTCATCGTCGTCTCACCATTATACATGCTAGACGGACAGGGAGTGATCAATAAGGTGCTGGTCGGTGGTCTCCGGTATCTGGCGCCATGCTGACTGTAGTGCATCCCACATTTGCTGGAGGATCCATAGAGCGAACATGACGATCGAGGTCCCACAGATGCTCAATGGGGTTCAAGTCTGGTAAATTAGGGGGCCAGGGAAGTACTTGGAGGTCTTGGTCGGGCTCTTCCAACCACTGTCGGACATTTCTAGCCAGGTGACATGTCGCATTGTCTTGCTGGATGAAACGGCATGTACGGGGGGACGTGATCTGCAACGATGGATTCATACCCAAATCGGTTCAGAGCGCTCTCCACATGTATGAGTGGCCGAGAGAATGCCATAAAAGAATTCCCCAGACCATAACACTGCCGCCACCGGCTTGTGTTCTTCCAGCAATGGTTGCCGGGTGTTTGTTTTCTGATGTTTCTCGCCTGACACGCCAACGTCCATCCGTTCCATGAAGCAGAAAACGTGACTCATCAGAGAAGACAACCTGTGCCGATCATCGGTGGTCCCATTCCGATACGGCCGTGCAAATTGAAGGCTTTTTTTGCGACGCACCTTTGTTACGTAGGAGCAGTGACCATCCGTCGGCTTCGGAGCCTCATACGCAGTCGGGACTGAACTGATGTGTTACACACACGTCTGGTCACCCCCTGGTTGATTTTCACGGTGAGCTGCTCCACTGTAGCGTCGCTCGGCCCTCGCGCACCTTCGTAGCCGGCGTTCACCTCTCACATCAATTCTACGTCGGTTATTCCCAATGCTGCCATTTGTCCACTCACGATACTTTCACCACAGCAGCACGCGAACAGTTCACAAAATGCACTGTGTGAGAAATACCGACACGTAGCCCCAAAGCCAATATTCAACCCTTATAGCAGCTCTGATAAATCGCCCCTTTTACAGATGGCAACAACGAGTGATATGTGATCAGACTATCACACACCTTATATACCCACCAAGCCACGACACATCACTTCCTACATGGGCTGTGCGCTGCCGACGTCGAAAGTAGGAGGTGGTCATAATAATGGGACTCCTGTGTATTATTTGGGCACTACATGGTACATAATAGGAGGGCTTCCATAGAAGGCACTGCAGAGGGCACCAACCAACCGTAGGCTGTCCTTTTATAGCAGTATTATTTAGACATCGTACAGCTCTGTTATTACAATACTTTTATTCGGCCACTGAACTTTGGTATTTTTTTCAGCACTGCAAGGCATTGTGTCGCACTACTATTTAGGGAGCCTACAGTGAATTATTTTTGCAGTGTATGGCATTGTTATTTTGGCACCATACTATATGTAACTTAAAATTATTTATATGTTTATTACTACACTGTATACTATAATGGGGGGCACCAACAATAGCAACCGCAGAGAGCACCATCCAACTTGCGGCTGGTCATCGATTCGCAGAAACGGGTTGTCAGGCATAAAGTTGTCAGAAGTGGTGCATTTTTAATGAATTTATTGGTGAACATAATGCATTAATGCCGTTCTACAACTTTCTAAAACGACCTTTATCACATATTACTGACTGGAGTTTGGTTTAGTCGAGCGAAGTTACAAAACAGCCCTGACTAATCTCTATGCTTGTTAAATATTAACTAAAGGGCGATAAACATTTTCCGGATTACCAGACATGAGTGTTATTTTTCTCAGATAAGAACGTGGCCCTTCTACAATCTAAAACTACTAAATAATGAAGTCATGTGTATGATAAGAGGTGATCATGCCGGATAAGAGACGAAAATTATAAATAATAATCATTATTATTACCGTAACATTCCTGTAATCCAGTATTAAGCCTCAAGTAAATGACTGTATTACGGCTCCATGTAACCTCCGGGTTGTACTGAGCTGTAATACAGAACCCAATAGACCTCTTTGAGGCCCTACTGTACCTCTGTACCCCTTCGACATCACAAGGAGGTATATATATATATATATATATATATATACATCTGTGTACAGATCTATTCATGTGGCTCACAAAGTATCTCCAAATGCAGAGATACAATTTAATAGTCAAGGAAAAAGTGAAATATATACACAGAACCGCGTATAATGTTACAGGGCCGGGTGCAGTGTGGATTAGGGCCAAGCACTTTAATGAATTCTTGTTCTCCCATGGGGAAAGAATTACTTGCACAGAGGAATACCATTTCCGTTGCCAAAGAGACAGCCCATAATTGTGATTTCATTCCCCAGTCCAGCCTGGTCGGATTACGTTACACTACAGTCTGCTTCCCTGCACAAATAGTTACTGTCCGTTTTGTTGCTCAGTCTGCTCAGTGACTATGGAGTTGTGGGGCCTCATCTGCTGGGTTTTTCTGCTGTTCCTGACCTTGGCAGTCATCGGTTTCCTCATGTACTGTGGATATATCCATTACCAACACATGAAGTATGATCACGTCCCTGGACCCCCCAGAGACAGGTAAGAAATCTTTCTACACTCATTGACTCGGAGAGACCGTGCAGCCCAACTTTGTGTCTAAGGTTCAATGCAAACGATGCGCAAATCCGCAGCGTAATACAGTACCGGCATAGGCGATGAGATTCCAGGTAATTTCGTGTCTACGCTGCAGTATTTTTCAGGACGTAAATTGACCCGCGGTTCGTATTTTCTAAACCGCAGCATGTCCGTTTTCTCATAATTCCGCTTGCGAATTATATCCCTTTAGTTCTACAGAAATACGCAGCAAAACCCACAGCATGAAAACGCAGCGATTAACGCAGAAAAATGTAAACACTGCCCCATAAAAATGCAACTACACTTCTGGCTGTTTCCCGACGTTTTGCTGCATATTTTCCGCAGCAAAATACGCAACGTGTGCACGTAGCTTAAGCGCTCTTCCATGTGCACGGAGCCTAAACGGCAGTTCCAGAGGGATATAGGGTTCCTTAGTACCGGGCTGCATGTTCTTCGTGTTCCGCCTTACAGGCTTTGTCAGGTGCCGTATATCTCTTAGAAGCAATTATTAATATTTATGTATAATGCCATTAACCCCTTAGTGACCACCAATACGCCTTTTCACGGCGGTCACTAAGGGGCCTTAGGCTAGGCCGCCGCCTTTTCACAGCAGCCTAGTCTAAGTCCTGCATGGGTTTATCATGCAGGCTGGAGCGGGTGCGCGGCTGTCCGGGCTCTTGCTCTAACAGTAGCGATCGAAGTTTACTTTGATCGCGCGCCGTTTAACCTATTAAAAATTAACAAATAAGTCCCATGTACTCCAAAAAAATACCAATGAAAACTACGTCTCGTCCCACAAAAAACAAGCCCTCATATCACTATATTAACGGAAAAATAAAAAAGTTATGGCTCTTGGAAAGTCACGATGCAAAAATAAATAATTTTACTACAAAAGTGTTTTGTTTTTATTGTGCAAAAGTAGTAAAACATAAAAAAACAATAAATATGTGGTATCATCGTAATCGTACCGACACATAGAATAAAGGTAACATGTTATTTACCCAATACGGTGAATGGCGTAAATTTTAAATGCATAAAACTATGTCAGAATTGCTGTTTCTTTCTATCCCCCCCCCACATAAAAAGTTAATCAAGAAATTATATGTATCCCAAAATGGTGCCATTAAAAAATACAACTAATCCCGCAATAAACAAGTCCTCATACAGCTATGTCGACGGAAAAATAAAAAAGTTATAGCTCTTTAAATGCGAGAATGGAAAAACGAAAAAAATTAATGGGGTTTTCTACCTTCTGACAACTGATGACCTATCCACCGGATAGGTCATCAGTACATGATCTGTGGGGGTCCGACACGCAGACCCCGCATAGATCAGCTGGTCCGGTGCCTCCGTGTACCGGCCGTACATGTCGGAAGCTGTTGGCTCCGGCCACGGAATAGCGGCCGAGTTGCAGTATTCCGGTGGATAGGTATCCGGTGGATAGGTCATCAGTTGTCATAAGGTGGAAAATCCCTTTAAGGCCTAAATTAGGCTGGTCACAAGGGGATAATTCCAGGACGCAGTACATATCAAAAAAAGTACATGACATGAGACAATAAAAATAAAGAGTACAATAAATATGAGCTTAATGAATGACAGACGTGTACAGAAGGAGAGGGGACACTGCCCACGAGGGCTTACAATCTATGAGGGAGGGGGGAAGGAGATAGAAGGTGACGGTAGAAGTTGTTCATCCGGTAGAGTATTGACAGCAGGGTTATTGCAGGTTGTAAGCATTTCTGAAGAGATGTGTTTTCAGGTTTCTTCGAAGGTCTCGATGGTGGAAGAGAGTCTGATGTGTTGGGGTAGCGAGTTCCAGAGTATAGGGGATGCACGGGAGAAAACTTGGAGACGATGATGTGAGGAGCAGACAACAGGAAAGCAAAGAAGAGGGTCTTTCGAGGTCCGGAGATTATGTGTGGGTAGTTATTAGGACAGAGATGTATGGAGTAGACAGATTGTGGACAGCCTTTTATGTCATTATTAATGTTTTGGAATTTATTTCCTTGGGCAAAGGGTAGTCAGTGAAGATTAACCGGGCAGAAAATTTGAGAGGTGCAAGAGTATTAGATGAAAGACCACAGAGAAGGATATTGTAGTAGTCTAGGCGGGAGATAATAAGGGCATAGTTGTTGACTCCAGGTTTAGGAAAGAGCGGATTCGAGAAATGTTTTTATGGTGGAGGCGGCAGGAGATACTAATTGTTTGGATGTGCGGTTTAAAAGACAGAGAGGAATCAAAGGTGATCCCGCGGCAGAGGAGTTGGGGAAAGTATGAAGATATTAACTGTGATTGATAGTTCTCGGTACGGGGGGGTTGAGTGAGACAGGAGGAAAGATGATAAATTCTCCTTTTCCATGTTGAGTTTTAGAAAGAAGGAGAAGAAGAAGATAGCTGATAGACACGCTGAGACTTTATATGAGGCATGTATGATCAGTGGGGGTCTGACCAGTGGGATCCCCACTGATCGCTATAACATTTAGGCTGTGGAGCACATGCAAGATCTTTTCTACTTCACCTTTCCCTCACCTGTGCTTAGATCTTCTCGGGAGACATCAGATTGGCCTATTATAGTCTATAGGCCAACTTGGTGTTTCCCAAGAAAAATTGTCCGAGAGCTGAAAGGGGCATAGCACTGGGAAGAGGAGTCCCAATGGTCAGACCTCCACCAATTATACATTTATGACATATCCTATTAATAAGCCATAAATGTTAGTGGTGGGAAGACTCGTTAAAGACAGATGTATGTGTCATATAAGTTTAACTTTATTTCTTTGCAATTCCAGCTTTTTCTTTGGACATTCATCCAGAATATTGAAGATGATGAAAAAGGACCAACTTATATATGACTTGTATTTGGACTGGTAAGTTATATGAGTTGAGAATTATTTTAATACTTTGGGAGTCACGACTGGTCAGGGTATGTACAGTTAGGTGACCAGTGAATGGACACTTTATTTGGGGCTATTGTTTTGTATATGTGGTGGTGACCATATAGATAATGTAGCCACTATTTGTTGAATGTATTTTTGCGGATCTTTCAATTTCGATGGGATTCATCAACAATCCTCCTTCTACAAGGGACAGCATGACTGTCCCCCTATATCTCATCTAGTGGAAAACTTAGGTTGGACAGGTTGCATATTAGAAATTAAATCCTCTATAAAAATCCTCCCTCCCCAAAAATAACACTCGTTCAGCCAACAACTGATTTTAAGTCTTTGGCGGCCTTAAGAGGTCTCGGCAAATGGATGACGACAATTATTTATTAGACAGGCAACAGTAGGAGGCCGAGGTGTCAGGTCTGTTTGTCTGATTGAGGGTCTATTCACGTCGTGGTCGTATCGTGGTTTAGCCAAGATTTTTGCGTAATCGCGGCAAAAGGATACTGTTTCACTGCAATTTTGCCCCGAAATCCCAGCAAAAAACAGCATGTAACTGTTACTTATGACAAGAAACTTAAATTGCTGATTTTACTTTCAGGTTTGAGACATATGGTCCAGTTATTCGGGTTAATGCTTTACACATTGTAACAATTTTGACAGTGAGTCCAGAATCAGTAAAGGTAAGAAACTCGCATTATAAATTAATATTTACCTTATAAATTAAGATTAGCGGGTTGACCACCTATGTGCTACCTTTTTTGGCGGGACAAACATATAGGGATATATACACAAAAGAGAACTGGGAGTCATATCCTATTATGGTATGAAAATGGAAAATTTAATTCTTTATTGATACACGTAAATTGACAATATAAAAATATAAAGGATCCAAAACTGGATTTGACTGTATATGAGCCACTATAAGATATACAGGTAACCGAATGATAGCATTACTGATGCAACAGGATCACACAAAGATGAAGAGGAAATGTTAACTTTTGTAACAAATCATTATGAAACAATGCCCTCTCAGGGATAAGTGGATAGGCTATTACATGTCAGAAATGATAAATATTGTTCATGCCAGTGTGAAAAATACAGAGCAGAGTTATGAATGGCATATCCACAGAAAAAGTAGGTATACGCTAATGTGTGAAATGCATAGTTACATCTAAGTGGAGAAATCTAAGATGATCTGTCGATCGTGCAGTTCCCCAACTGAAAGTGCTAGCGGACAGAGTCCCATCAAAGTATCAGAAGCAAAGTGCCTTACCCATAAAGAGAAATGTAGTCAAGTGGCTCGAAGAAGCGCCCTGACACACGTTTCACGTGTAGCTTTATCAAGGGGTAATGACAGTGTGTTCAAATCAAACTTTAAATATGAAGTTGTGCGAGGTCATGTGATATATCCTAGACCAATCATGACCCGGCTCAACGGTGCATGCGCGTGACTTCTCGAAATGATGCGAGAATACCGTCCCAAACATCAGTAGCCTGATAGCAAAAAGTCTATAGAGAAAATTACTCTCCCTTCTATTGGTGCTCCCCATATTGCATGTCATATAGGGCCCAAATAATTCTGCCATACTACATACAAATGACCATTCCATACAGTACCTAATTACTACCACTATATAGAGCCCCAATAACAGCACCACACAGTGCTCAAATAACATTGCCATATGGTGCCCAAATAGCAGAGCCTTACAGCAATGCTATATACAGCCACATCTACCATACACTACCCGACTATTACACTATACAGTGCCTTAGTAATAGTGAAATATAGTGCCAAAATCGGGAGTAGGCAACCTTGTAGTCATGGAGATCTACCAAAATAATATGGAAGTTTATAAAGATCTACAAAAGTATTTTTAGGAAATTGACCCCGCTAAATCCCAAACGGTAGTAATGAAACGCTTGAGCTTGCAGTACCCTTATTGTCCTTTTTAAGAATGCCACCCCAGTGCTCTAATTTACAGTGCAACTACAGTGCCTTAATTAACAATATCCCCAAGTGCCCTAAATAACAATGTCAACACAGGGCTTCCTACTTCAGTGCAACCAGAGTTCCTGCAATAATATTACCACCACAGTGCCTACAATAATAATACCACCACAGTGCCTACAATAATAATACCACCACAATGCCTATAATAATAATACCACCACAGTGCCTACAATAATACCACCACAGTGCCTACAATAATAATACCACCACAGTGCCTACAATAATAATACCACCACAGTGCCTACAATAATAATACCACCACAGTGCCGACAATAATAATACCACCACAGTGCCTACAATAATAATACCACCACAGTGCCTACAATAATAATACCACCACAGTGCCTACAATAATAATACCACCACAGTGCCTACAATAATAATACCACCACAGTGCCTACAATAATAATACCACCACAGAGCCTACAATAATAATACCACCACAATGCCTACAATAATAATATCACCACAATGCCTACAATAATAATACCACCACAGTGCCTACAATAATAATACCACCACAGTGCCTACAATAATAATACCACCACTGTGCCTACAATAATAATACCACCACAGTGCCTACAATAATAATACCACCACAGAGCCCCAAATAACAATGCCACAAAGTGCTCCCTTTTACAGAACCAGAGTGCCCCCCAATAATAATACCACCATAGAGCCCCTATTACAATACCACCACAATGCCCTTATTACCAATACCTCCCAAAGTGCCCTACTTAACAATGCCACTACACTGCTCCCTTTCATAGTGGACCCACCTTGCCATCAATAATAATGCCACCACAGTGCCCCTATTAACAATACCACCAAAGTGCCCTTGTTTTCAATGACACCACAATGCTCCCACTTACAGTGCCACCATTAATACTTCCATTATAGCTAACAATGCAACCAGTGCCCCATGCCACACAAGATTCTCCACTGACCCAGCTTACCAGCAACAAACCTGACTGTGGTGGTTGCAGGTCCTCTACGTGGGAGATTACTCCTTTCTCTTGCTGGACTTTAGGCAGAGGAGTAGCAACAGGAGAGAGGTTTGAAGTGTTACCGAGACCTAGATCAATACTGAAGCTAGCATGGGAGCCCATCCCCTTCCCAAGCTGCTTTGCACTAGTGCCGGTCCATTCAGTCGGTACTGCAGAATAAACTTTACTGCACTATCCCTGTCGATTGCAATCAACGCATTGCCACCCCTGGCCTAAATACTGTCATAGTCAGTCCTCAAATAATACTGATATACAATTACCAAATAACAGTAACATATAAATAATTACTGCCATACAGTGCCAAAATAATAGTGCCATACTTTGGCCAAAAAATACCAACATACAAAAACCTAATAACCCTATTCAATATCTTAATTATACGCAAAGACTTTTAAGGGTTCATTTTCCTGGTGGTCTAGTGTTATTTATGACTAATTGTGCTCTTACTATATGGTGAATTAGGAGATTCTGTATTCTCTTCTCTATGTTTATATACTGTAGGAATTTTTGATGTCTCCGAAATACAAAAAGGACTGGTATTACGATCGTCTATTTAGTCTGTTTGGAGTACGGTAACTATAACATATTTTTCACTAGTGGATATTCTTACTAATATGATATTTAGACTTGAAGACACATTTTAATTAATTATTTTTATATTTTATTAACTTTTTGGTAACAAGGGCATATATACTATAGAGGTATGTCATGTAATTGATTTGGGGTACTTAAAAAGTGGGGTCTCAGCCCTGGTTGGTCCCATCTTCTTTGCTATTGCATACTTACTGATATTTAAATCTCAAATTGAATCCCCGCCCTCGGATAGGAACCGCTCCAGCACTGCAAGAGCAGACCCTTTTTAATTAAATTATCTATAATGCCGCCCTTTTTGATGTCCGTTCACAAGACTGTCCAGGAAAAAATGGCACTGTTGGCAAGTATCCTATTAAGTGGCGAGAACTTGTAAAGGATGCACTGCATTGTTAGCAAACAAGGGTTGGGGTATTGGCCCAGTTGTTGCAGAAATATCTCAGTGTATACCCCTTTAAGGAACAACATCTTAAGGGGGTTTTGTCATCAGAGACAACCCCTTTCAGTTTGCGAGGCATTGTGGAGGCGCCAGCTGTTTCCACGCATGGTGCCGGAAACATCGTTTTTTTTCCAGGGAAAACCACGGCCAGCTAGACATTTCCCTTGCAGATGAATAGCTCAAGTCCGCCAGTGCAGCAGCCGCTCTAACAGAGAAGCTCTCCATTCTGGCTCATAGTGGGGGTCCCAAAAAGTCCAAATTCCCTAAAGACACAAAGACAACCCCTTTAATATCCACACTTGTGGGTCAGGGGAGAGTTTGACCCATGTATGGCCAGCATTGGTAATGTCTCCTGTGTAGCAACAATAGGGATAGCGCATGGGAGGATTTGTATTTATGCTAATTGCTTATAAAGCTACAATGTCAGTTTATTATAATAATATAATAATTAGCTTTATCTTATTCAAATTGTAAACCCGCAGCAGGAAAGTACTGGAGGGGGGTATATATCTCACTCAGTTTGTTGAAATGGGTGAGATAAAGGAATCCCGGAAAGCTGGGGCCGTTAAATGTGTGTTCTGGGACTGGGTTTCTAGGAAATGGCAGGTAGGATCGGTGGGGCCTGTCATTACCTTCCCCACTCCAATACGGGCATTACCCCTAGCCCAGTTATCTCAGGTGAAGCTACAAGGGCTCGTTACTGAGCCATAAAAGATGGTCAGAGCCTGGGAATCCACACAAGGATAGTGTAGAAAACCTGATCTAAGGAACACTATACTCATGGTTTATAATAGGTGCGGAAAACTGCTGTTTAGTTAAAGCTTAGACGGGCAAAGTGTATGTTTCATTTGCAAGTCCTGCATGCTGGATAAGCTCAAGTTTATTTTTGGATTGCAATAAAACCAAACATGGACTTTAAACTTGAATGGTATCAACATGTTCATTGCCAAACGCAACCCCCTATATGTACAGGTCCCGGCACAATGTATAACTTGTATAATACAGTACATCAGCCCATTCATTTCATTCCAGATTCATGGGAAAAGGCTTACTGACTAATCGGGATAATGATCATTGGCACAAACAGAGGAGGATTATGGACCCAGCATTTAGTAGAACGTAAGTTCCAGCAGTTTCGGGATACTGATCACCAAACTATCATACTCCATTGGCACGATAGAACAATTTACTTCATACTTACCACCATGGTAGACTTCTATAAAAAACAGTTGAGATAAATACTATAGACAGATAGATAGATTTTAGATGTATGTATATAACTGTGTTCTTGTGTATACTATATAGTATGTATTATACAAGGTGATTCAAAAAGGATTGTGCAAAATTATTGCCTCTGTATTTATAACCGAGAGAAAATAACACAAATTTATTAACAAGAAAAGACACAATATCTATCGAAGTTTTATCTATACACTACAAATGTCCAAAGTGATTTCCATTGGTGACACGGCAGATGTGTAGATGGTAGTCCAGCTCTATCCAGACACGGATATGGACTCCTGTGGCTGGAGGGGGCAGATATACTGAGTCCTTGATGCAGTCCCACGGGAAGAAGTCGCAGGGTGTTAGATGTGGAGATCGTGGAGGCCGCGCAACATTGGTGAATCGTTGTTTCCGGCGTGGCCAATTCAACAGTCCGGTAGAGTTTCATTCAGGTATCGGAGAACATCTAATTAGAAATGCGGAGGTGCACCACCCTGGTGATAGACTATGTTTGGCAAAAATTTCTCTTATCTGTGGCATAAGCCATTCCCTTAACATGTCCAGATAGAAGTGGCCAATGACCGTATCCTCGGTAAATAAGAAGGGACCGTTGACTTTGCGCCTACTCATTGCACAGAACACATTTACTTTGGGACCCTCATGTGCTCTATAAGAGCACATGGTTTTTCTGAGCCCCAAATTTTAACTTTGAGGGGATTGACCTTCCCACTGAGGTGAAAGGTCGCCTCATCGCTGAACACCAGCCTGTCAGCGAATCCGTCCTCTTCTAATCGGTCAATGCAAAAGTCACTGCGTTTCGGTTTGCCGTCTGGTTTCAGCTACTGAAGATTACAACGCAGACGTTTTCGTAAGATACGCCATACCGTTTTTTGTGGCACTATACTAGGTTCCATACTAGTCAGCCTGGTCAACTTTCTAGGACAACGCTCGTACACGGCTCGAATCCTTTTCACTGTGTCTTCCGAAGTCTTTGGGCGGCCTGGACTTTTCACATGACATAAACACCCAGTGGTTTTGAATTTATTCACCCAACACGAAATGTCGTTTCTATGCGGAGCACATTAACCAAATCTATTCTGAAAGCTTCGCTGACAACAAACCCCGTTCTTGCAAATTCTAAAACGCAAAAAACTTTTTCTTGCTTCGATGTCGCCATCTTATGTCACACTTTGTAAGAACATTTCAAATTTGGCTCTTGAAAATGAAAGCGGTGCTGCAAATTGGTTGCTAACGACAACTAAGCCAGATTTGCTATGATTTTCAGTCACTGGCCATTTACCACGGATGTTACTTGAACTACAGGCCTTTACTTTTGCACCGTCCTTTTTGATTCACTCTGTATTAGTATGAAGTGATGAACAGAACACAGTGGACCTGAAAAATACATTCTAGCTGTAGGTTAAAATATTTTCCTGATATATAAAAATTGCTTTACGTTCAGTCACATTTGGAACGTTTTTTTTTTTGCTTTTCCAGATACTTGATAGGGTTAATGGGACCTTTCAATGAGAAAGCAGAAGAGCTGATGGAGGCACTGGCAGAAAAAGCAGATGGAGACTGCCATGTTGGAATGCACAATATGCTGAGTAGAGTCACCTTGAACGTGATATCAAAGGTAATCCTAATCTATAGATCATTTCATTATTATGGATCAACTGCAAGATCATTACCCGGGCATGTTATAGGTTGACCGAAAAGGGCAAAAGCCATCTCCCGGGCCACAACCCAAGTGTTCTTAACTGCCCTGCCCTGGGAATTTCTTCTGTGATTAAATGTGATGGAATATAATGAGTCTTTCTCTTGACTAGGTTGCCTTTGGAATGGAGATGAATGCCTTAGAGGATGATCAGACCCCATTTCCACGGGCAATATCTTTGGTGATGAGGGCTATGGTGGAGATGAGAAATCCGTTTCTTAGGGTATAAAATATATATGTTTTATGTTGTGATTTTTCTTAATATTATTTAACTTGTGATATATTTATGACATATGAGCGATTCCAGTCAGCTATGAAAATTCCCTAACCCATTCAAGTTCATATATTGTATCAAATAGGGGGCAGTGTTATCGTATTTAGTGGTGCTTTAATATAGAGATATACTGTATGGGGGGCATTATACTGTATGTGCCAGCTGTGGGTATGCAATATACTGTGGGGGCAACAATAGGGGCCTTATACTGTGGGGGCAGCTATGGCGGGCATTATAGTGTGGGGGGCAGCTATGGGGGCGTTATACTGTGGGGGCATTATACAGTGGGGGCAGCTATGGGGGGCATTATACTGTGGGGGCAGCTATGGGGGCATTATACTGTGGGGCAGCTATGGGGGCATTATACTGTGGTGGTCAGCTATGGGGGGCATTATACTGTGGTAGTCAGCTATGGGGGCATTATACTGTGGGGGCAGCTATGGGGGCATTATACTGTGGTAGTCAGCTATGAGGGGCATTGTACTGTGTGTGTGGGGGCATTATACTGTGTGGGGGCAGCTATGGGGGGTATTATACTGTGTGGTGTCATTATACTGTGGGGGCAGCTATGGGGGGCATTATACTGTGGGGGCATTCATGGGGTCTGTTTGGCAATGCAGCTGGGCATAGGCGTGCGCAGGTGGTGTTGGGGAGGTGTAGGGGGGCCCAAGCTAAATTCTTGCACCAGGGCCCATGAGCCTTTAGCTACGCCCCTGTACATATATATATTAACTCAGTACTCACAACAGACTGTAAATCAGGCCATGTGCATGTTACCGAATCCACTCCTTGACTTGTAATGGATAGGCAAAAAATGTAACCAAGTAACAGCACCAGGACTTCAGTTTTCAAAGGAGAGTTGTAGGTTTATTCACCACAAAGTGAGCGACGTATCGGTTCACATCTGAACCGTTCTCAAGCAATGACAAAGTGCAAAGTATATATAGGAAGTACATACAGTAATGAATATACAAAGTTATTGACTGAAATTTTGACATTTTTCCATCAGGATTTAAAGAACACCAAAAACAGGATCCCTGTGTCATGCACCGCCCACTTAGGCGCTGCAATGGGCATGATAGAGAATCTGTTTTGCTTGACGTATTCCTTTAAGCTTAGTTTGTCAGATCTATAGTTGAATGGGCTTGAAAAGTGACAACACTTCCCACCACTGGTCATAACAAGTGCATTACTCAACAGGTGGCGACACTGAGCATGAGAAATGTTTCTCTTAATGAAAGAATTATGGAAAGTGTTCTCTATTCTAAAGCATGATGGGTGTTATGTTCGTTATAAAATAATTATGGGGGTCTCAACTCACATCACCCCAGTGATAAGATGTTAACATGTCCATTCTTGTTTGGGGCCTCTATTAATTAGCCAGAGCAGAGAGCAACTACTTTGAGCGTCTCTCTCTGGAGGACCCTGAATGTTCACATATTACAAGACCAGCCCATTGATTTCAATGGGCATCATGCAATGCCTTATTTTGCCTGTGGTGGCGCTGCTGGGGAATTGGACACTTGCTGCCAGGTTCCCCGGAAGATTACAGCTGATAGTTGGGGGTCTCATCAGTGGTGATCGCTCTAATTATCTTTTTTTATGGTATTTTTCTAAAAAAAAAAAAACAGGTTTGTAAAAAGCAGGAACCTGTTTTAACCATTTTGTTGATATATAGTAAAACACTTTGCCAAACCTTAAGTTCTTACTTCACATTATTAATATTCTGCTTTCATTACTAGTATTCATGGGAGAAGCAGGCTTTCATAAGAGATGCCAAGGAAAGCATCAAGTTGCTCCGGAAGACAGGGAGAGAATGCATTGAGAGGCGGAAAAGGGAAATTCAAGATGAAGTAGATATTCCTGTGGATATACTCACACAGATACTCAAAGGAGCAGGTATTCTTTCTATAACCTGGGAATAGTGGCTTATGGCTAAGAAGCATCAAACTACAGAACTCTGCATAGACTATGTCTGTATATGGACGTCATAGAGTTGTCCACGGCGAAAACGCCAGATTGCACCACCCCTGTAAAGGACATTTTCCCAATAAAATAAAAAAATCTCAGTAACTTTTATCTATATTTGGTATTGCAGCTATCCCCATTTGCTTGAAGCTGCAATACCAGACACAACCAATAAGCAGGAGTGGCGCTATTTCTGGGGAAAAAAAAGCAGGCCTTTTTTTCTAATCCTGGACAACCTCTTTAGATCATTGAGCCGTTGTGTTTATGTTTTTTTTAGACATGTCTTTGTCATACGGTATCTTAATCGAGGAGAAATGTATGACAAGAAGTATGGCTGCCATTGCGAAATGGCTGTCTCTTAAAGGGGTTGTCATCCTTCCCATAGTCCTGAATGGTAAATCTGGCTAGCTATAATATGTTACATCACAATATAACTAGCCAATAGGAAAGCTGAGTGTCCATCGTTGTTGTAATGCCATATTTGTCATTACACAAATTTCCCAGAAATGTCTGGTTTTAAAAACCCATTTTCAAATGTCCTATTAGGGAATTCTGAGTTATTAAAGGGGGACCCCCATTGAGGACCCTCGTTTATTAGCCAGTGATTATCTAGAAACAGGGTCTCTTGCTCTGGATAAACCGGCAGGATCATACATTACATTTACAGATCATTAATTTGAATGGATATTGTGTCATAACTTATTTCTCCTGTGGTGGCACTGCAGTGAAATTGAACACTTGGTGCCAGGTTGCTCCACAGATTACAGATGATCGCTGGAGGTGCCAGCAGATCCTTGTGATCTGCTTATTGTCCGGAGGCCCTTCTAATTCCCTGATACCCTTTTTAACTCCATGTTCTCTCTTTACAGCTCTGGAGGGTGATTGTGATATGGAGGAATTACTGGATCACTTTGTTACATTCTTTATAGCAGGTTTGTTCAATCATTTTTAATTATTTGTTTTCTTGTCAAATGACAGTAATTATTTTTTAATAAATACACTACCGTTCAAAAGTTTAGGGTCACTTAGAAATTTCCTTATTTTTGAAAGAAACCACAGTTTTTTTCAATGAAGATAACATTAAATTAATCAGAAATACACTCTATACATTGTTAATGTGGTAAATGACTATTCTAGCTGCAAACGTCTGGTTTTTAATGCAATATCTACATAGGTGTATAGAGGCCCATTTCCAGCAACCATCACTCCAGTGTTCTAATGGTACATTGTGTTTGCTAACTGTGTTAATGGCTAATGGATGATTAGAAAACACTTAAAAACCCTTGTGCAATTATGTTAGCACCGCTGTAAACAGTTTTGCTGTTTAGAGGAGCTATAAAACTCACCTTCCTTTGAGCTAGTTGAAAATCTGGAGCATTACATTTGTGGGTTCGATTAAACTCTCCAAATGGCTAGAAAAAGAGAGCTTTCATGTGAAACTCGACAGTCTATTCTTGTTCTTAGAAATGAAGGCTATTCCATGCGAGAAATTGCCAAGAAACTGAAGATTTCCTACAACGGTGTGTACTACTCCCTTCAGAGGACAGCACAAACAGGCTCTAACCAGAGTAGAAAGAAAAGTGGGAGGCCCCGCTGCACAACTGAGCAACAAGACAAGTACATTAGAGTCTCTAGTTTGAGAAATAGACGCCTCACAGGTCCTCAACTGGCAGCTTCATTAAATAGTACCCGCAAAACGCCAGTGTCAACGTCTACGGTGAAGAGGTGACTCTGGGATGCTGGCCTTCAGGGCAGAGTGGCAAAGAAAAAGCCATATCTGAGACTGGCTAATAAAAGGAAAAGATTAATATGGGCAAAAGCACACAGACATTGGACAGAGGAAGATTGGAAAAAAGTGTTATGGACAGACGAATCGAAGTTTGAGGTGTTTGGATCACACAGAAGAACATTTGTGAGACGCAGAACAACTGAAAAGATGCTGGAAGAGTGCCTGGCGCCATCTGTCAAGCATGGTGGAGGTAATGTGATGGTCTGGGGTTGCTTTGGTGCTGGTAAAGTGGGAGATTTGTACAAGGTAAAAGGGATTTTGAATAAGGAAGGCTATCACTCCATTTTGCAACGCCATGCCATACCCTGTGGACAGCGCTTGATTGGAACCAATTTCATCCTACAACAGGACAATGACCCAAAGCACACCTCCAAATTATGCAAGAACTATTTAGGGAAGAAGCCGGCAGCTGGTATTCTATCTGTAATGGAGTGGCCAGCGCAGTCACCAAATCTCAACCCCATAGAGCTGTTGCGGGAGCAGCTTGACCGTATGGTACGCAAGAAGTGCCCATCAAGCCAATCCAACTTGTGGGAGGGGCTTCTGGAAGCATGGGGTGAAATTTCTCCCGATTACCTCAGCAAATTAACAGCTAGAATGCCAAAGGTCTGCAATGCTGTAATTGTTGAAAATGGAGCATTCTTTGACAAAAGCAAAGTCTGAAGGAGAAAATTATTATTTCAAATAAAAATCATTATTTCTAACCTTGTCAATGTCTTGACTATATTTTCTAGTCATTTTGCAACTCATTTGATAAATATAAGTGTGAGTTTTCATGGAAAACACAAAATTGTCTGGGTGACCCCAAACTTTTGAACGGTAGTGTACATGTATACAGTATGTATTTGAGCGCAGAGTGGTCCCGCAGTCATGTTTTACTCCACTTCATCTGCCCCTTCTACTTGGTTACCTACAGTAGAAGAGGGAGCAGAGGTAGTGTATAAACACATGATGCAAGATCAGACTACACAGGTTTTTTTTGTAGTCTGTTATCATGGAGACACATTGCTCTGTATAGGCTATACATACAAAACGGTAGGAGATTTTTTTATAACCAAGACTATTTGCAAAATTGCTACATTTGATATTTTATATACGTTGAAGCAATAAAAAAAACCCTATTGAATGCAAAAGTATACACTCACTAAGTAAACTAACACAGTAATTGTCAGTAGTAAGTTGTCTTTCAGAGTAAAAAAACCTAAAACCTAGATTTTGTAAAGAAATATGAATAAAATATGTTTGTACAGTTACTGTAGTGTCAGGTCCGCATTTCACACCGAATAACCACCTCTGTAAATTGAAAGCTGAAGGCATGCCTTGAGAGAAGTACACCACACAAATGTCTGAGGTACAGCTTCAATGTCAGCCAGGAGGGACTGAACTTTATTCAGAACAAAGAAACACACACAGAGAAGACACATGCCCCTCCCTATAGATGTGTGACTTGCTTGAATTCCATTGGCTCTTCTGCTGTAACTTTTGCTATACATTCTTCTGCACACTCCTCTTTGCATTCCAGGGGGCGGTGTCTTCCATAGGTGTGTCCGACATGAACAAAGAACTTGTTATATATATCAGTATATTACACAAAGAACTGAAATGTATATACATATATGTGAGGATAATATTTTTCAGACAATATACATAGTAATGATCCCTGACAGTCCCCCCTAAAAATATTATTACTCTATCCCTGAGTCTTGCCTAGCAACCTACCACTGACCACTCGAACCAGGCGGGTAGGGGTTTTGGATTTCTTCACCAGCTTGAGACGAGCTACTCCTGATGAGTAACCCCCCTTTGTACCTGGACTTCCAAGGTGTCGGAGTGGTCCTAACTTTCCCTATTCTCCTCTGGATACAGGATGGTTGTCTTGATATAATCTACAAACCACTGCTGGTTGTAATATATATAAATATATATATATTAATCCGATCTACATTTTTATTAACAGTAATAATTGTCGCACTGTCACTTACTGTCCTAATGGGACTTTACCCCTGCAGATATGACAGGTCATGGGCAGCACAGTGACCTTCACCTCACACCTTCACATAAAACTCCTCAGATTGTAATTTGCAGCACCGTGGCATATTTACACACATTATAATTATAAACCTCAGACATTATAAACAATAGGGCCTCAGCTAATAACATAATGCTATCACCAATCTCATGCTATCACCCTCAGGTCTCGGGTCCCATCAGTTCATTGCCAGTCCTGTACACCATCGTCTTCTTCTTCTCCTGTCTTCTGCTCTTCACTGACTGTCACCCTCAGGGTAACCCACACAATTGTGGAGTCAGACTACGTTGGTGTCCAGTGGGGGAGTTATTATTACCCCCTCCTGGTCACTTACTTATCAAAACACTTGATCCTGCTGACGGATTCACTCAGGTCTTTGGTCTTTACTTTGCTGATGTCATCAGGACTTGGTTTGGTCCTTCTCATCTGTCCGACACCGTCTCCTTTAGTTTACGTCATCAGGCTGTACATAGCACCTCATGTTGTGAGCCTGGGGTGAGATCCCACGTAGGCGGATTAGTGGAGTTGTATTGTGACTATCAAACCCTCCGCATCTGTACTCTTCCTCTGGCAAGTTACTCGTCTGGGCGGCCGCTTAGAATTGTGACACTGCCGTCAGTTCATGATAAACGCGTTGTACTGGCTCAGGCTGCGCCTGCCGCATCTCAGTGATGGAGTTCATCATATTAAAAGTCTTCTAGTTCATGTTTACTGGCACTTGCTGGGGACCCCCAACTCTTGTCAATTGTTAAAATAAATACTAATCTGGTGATAACATCATCCGCATACATTATAAACGTTGTTCTAAGTACATACAATAATGTCAGGCCCCTAAATGACATCAAACACCTTTATATAAGGAAAAACTTCTCTGTTACAATGGACAGGGCACCTAGAAGATGTGTAACTTACTGGGTACATTTCATTTGCACTTGGTGATACCCTTTCAGCAGGATTTGTACCTTGATCTCAGCTGATTGCCTAGAACATCTCCACCTCACAGAAAGATACACAGATTCCACATGTTTATCTGACAAGCGTCTTAAACCTATTTTTCTTACTCTAACCTGGTTCGTTCTACCTGGGAAGGCCTCTCAAGGTCGGTTCTCTTCGTGGGAGGCGGGTATGATAAGGGTGGCACCGGTCTGCCAGGACTGTTCTGTAGGCAAATCAAACAGCTCTAACAGAATTTAGCAGCGACAGCTGTAAAACCTGGGACATACCAATTAGATCTTACCAAATCGATCCTTGCAGTCTTGGGGCATATGTGAGGTCATACACCATCAAAACAAGTGCCATCAAGAGTGAATTGGGTGCCACCGTTCACCTTCCTTTATCCGTCCACATTCTGTCAGAATCTGGTTCTCCCGCCTTCCGCTCCCAGTTGGACACTTCCTGTGGAGAACAAGCTTTTTCATTGCATAAACATTAATTGATCTTAATCAGATAATTCAATTGAAGAAAAACATTAACAAATAGCATCTTTACATCAAACGTTCACACTGGTCAGTAACTAAAACTTACAAATTGATTCTTCTTCTTTATATACATATCTATACATACACATATACACTGCACGGAATTCTCTGCTCTAAAATTTCCCTTTCACAACAAAAATAAAAATAAACAAATAAAAATGTTTTCTAATGGGAATATTCCACTTCTGTACCTTTTATCTGACGCATGACTCTAATAGTCCAATGCTAAGGCTGGTCCAGAACTTTACATAAAACTTAACCTCAATATTTAATATTCCCACAACACTTCTTAAATACAATTATTAAACAAACTAACTTTGGGATAACATCTGGAGAACTGCTGACATCTTATTGTACAAACATCAGGTCAATACCTGGGATACCATTGTTCCCCTGTCACTTACACACAACGTCTGTAGTGGGGAAAATACAGGCCGGGCTTCAGGCCCCCCTGAGAATAGGTCTACACATACGAGCACCGCGTCATACACTTCTACCTCCGGTAGTTGTATGTTCTGCAGTCGCTGGGACTGTTAATCTGGCCGGGCTGCACTTTTCACAGGTACCTTTGCTGTTTTACCTATGTCATGCCGTGCGCACATCATGCCGGCTGCTACAAACCTAGTGGTGGCATTATTGTATCCAGGGACAAGCCAATTTACTGACACCTGGCTGCACATATCCTTGTTGTCAGGTCTGTCTTCTCTCGCTCTCTCAATTGGCTTACCCGATGATCCAATAAAGTTCCTACTACCAATGGGCCCATAATTGTGGGCGATGCCAAAAGCGTACCTAGAGTCAGTGTAAATGTCGGCCGTCTTACCTTCTGCCAGGTTACAAGCCTCAGCGAGCACCTCCAGCTCCGCTCCTTGAGATGAACAAGAAGGTGAGAGTGGTTTCTGGGTAATTTACCTGGTGCTTCGTATCCCGGCTTGTACATACTGTATAATAAAATATCTCTTTATTACAAATTTACATTAAAAACCCATGTCACATATAGATAGAACATCTCAAAGGGGTGGCGTCTTCATTCTCTAAAATAAAACCAAATGTTATACACTTCTCCACACTCATCTGATAATCCAGAATACCTTGAGAATCTCACTTTTATCAGGTTCTGCAAATACTTGATTAATAAAAAAAAAAACAAATAAAAAGAAAACATTCCTAAAAACTTTACATCAAATTAACAATGTCCAGACAATTTTTGTTTTGCCTTCCCCCTCATCTTAATCCATAAAGACTCGTGTGAGTGACGTCACCTCTGCCTCCTGTGTAACTTTGCTGGAGGGGGATGGTCTCTTACACATTTTTAGATCTCCTGAAACCAAATTAATTAACTCAAAACAAACCAAAATTGTACCTGATCAGTTCCTTCACCCTTCCCCCCTTTGTGGACTCTGCGAGAGTGATGTAGCAGAGTTCAAAACGACATCTCAACATAACACTAACTTAACCCCCTGTAATGTACAACAGCCTGAAACAAAAATGACTTTTTCCTGACAAACATTTGATCTTTACAATGACATGACTCATGTGTGAAATCAAAAATAAAACAATTGTAGTTAGTTATTCAATAAAACAGAAAATATTATCTCTGATAACATTAATTACTGCAAACCAAGAAACTGTATATAAAAATAGGGAACGGTGGGGGCACATACATTTTCAAAACCCCGTGTCTCACAGTATCTAAAGTTTAATACATCTGAATTAACATCAAAACACATGAAATCTGATCATATCAGAACACATAAATATCGTAACTTTTATCAACAACAGCGCATGCGCAAAAGAGAAGAAATTTATTTCGGTTTGTACACATTACATATATATATATATATATATATATATCTCAGCAGTGCATATTGAAATCCCTTTGTCTCATCAGCCCTGCAGACTGCACCCAGTCAGCCCCCCTCCTCCTCCTCCCAAACACAGCACACTTTAGAGGGGAGGGAGGGGGGGGGGGGGGTCACAAACTCACAGCTTCTCACAATCTTAACACTTTCAATGCCGGCAAAACAACATACGTATCTGCAATCATTCATCACACCATTGTATAGGAATTATCTACGTTAATGTTTAACCATACAATCTGTCGGCCACCATCTCTATATTATGATGACGTGTTGTTTCATCAGTGAACTAGACTGGAACTTCTGTAAATAGAAAAAACACTACAAATAACAAAATTAACAAGGTGATTATTTCATACTGATTTGGTTGGGCCGGGCGTGGCCACATCAGGGGCAGGGGGGGGGCAGCCTCTCCCATTGGAAACACAGTGCGCAGCTGTGAAGGGGGGGGTGGTTTCCCACCCACAATGAGGACACACTCAACATGAGGTACGGACGCCATTACCGGGCGTTGGCTGGTCCTGTTTTCTAATACATATAACATACAATACCTTTCTTATTCCTAACTTCCATTCACTTCACCAAATCATGAATAGGATCGGGTGATCCTGATGATTTGAATATGGACCGTAAACCATCCATTCTAACAGTCTATATTATACACGTAATTTATATAACAATTTTCGATCTGCAACTCTTGGTCTGGCAGGAAATAATATAATTTCACAGTCTCCAACGCTAAGTCTCGCCGAAATAGTATAAACTCTAGTCTGCAATGTATTTATCATTACATCTCGCTAGAATTATAAAAAATCTTTAATTAGACTCTCAAAAATATTCAATTAGACTCTCTGGCCTCGCTGGAAATATTAAAAATTCCACAGTCTGCAGCTCTCTGGTCGTGTTATATAACTTTATTTATTTAGACTCTCTGGCCTCGCTGGAAATATTAAAAATTCCACAGTCTGCAGCTCTCTGGTCGTGTTATATAACTTTATCCAGTCCCTAATTACCCAGAGGATGGTTAGTCGGGCGCGACTAGGGTCTCACAGGTTTCCAACCTCACAGCGGAAAATATCACCTCTGTCGCCTGAGATAATCCAGGAAATCAACAAAAGGGTTCTACAGATCGCTACAAGACTGCCCACTAACACAGATAAGACGAAGATTTATAAAATCAATTCGCTTACCGTGTTATTGCGGAGGTGATCAAATTCCTTCAGTGGGCAACTTTGAGTCCTCTGTTTCACCCTGTGATTGTCGACTGTCCGGATTTTGATTTTTCCTCGAGTGAGGTCCCGGCTTCGGCACCAAATGTCAGGTCCGCATTTCACACCGAATAACCACCTCTGTAAATTGAAAGCTGAAGGCATGCCTTGAGAGAAGTACACCACACAAATGTCTGAGGTACAGCTTCAATGTCAGCCAGGAGGGACTGAACTTTATTCAGAACAAAGAAACACACACAGAGAAGACACATGCCCCTCCCTATAGATGTGTGACTTGCTTGAATTCCATTGGCTCTTCTGCTGTAACTTTTGCTATACATTCTTCTGCACACTCCTCTTTGCATTCCAGGGGGCGGTGTCTTCCATAGGTGTGTCCGACATGAACAAAGAACTTGTTATATATATCAGTATATTACACAAAGAACTGAAATGTATATACATATATGTGAGGATAATATTTTTCAGACAATATACATAGTAATGATCCCTGACAGTAGTAGAGTTAGGATTTAACATACAACAATATGGATTTTTTTGTGTTCTTTTCTTAGGACAGGAAACAACGGCCAATCAGCTATCATTTGTCATTATGGAACTGGCACGGAACCCAGCGATACTAGAAAAGTGAGTGACACTTTTACTGTAAAGATGTCCATAGTCATTAGATTAACATCAGCCGAACCCGCTAATTTTGTCGGGACTGGCTGACCATCTAATATGTTTGAGGGTGCCCCGACTCTCCCCCGACATAGGGGGGAGATTAATCTGGCATGTTGGATTTCAACATGTCCGATTCTTTGTTCTCACAGGTGATAAGCTGCTGCCAGTGTTGTTTTGCCGCAACTTAATCCCCTGTCCCCATTGAGAACACATGCATGTGTATGGGGGAGTCGGGAGGAATAGCTGTCTACATGCATTATATTCCTGTTTTTAGATGCCCTAATGTAGAGTGGCATATTCTATTTAAATACCCCTAAACCAGAGGTGTAATCTCCTGGACCACAAAGAAAAATCTGTAAAAGGGCCCCCAACTATTAAGCCCTGTTCACACAGAGTTTTTTTACGCTTTTTTTGCCGCGGAAACCGCGGCAAAAGATGGCCGAAATTGCCTTCCATTGATTTCAATGGGAGGTGGATGCATTTTTTTCCCACAAGCAGAAAAAAACACTCACGGGAAAAAGAAGCCTCATGCCCTATCTTGAGGCGTTTTCCGCCTCAAAAGCCCATTGAAATCAATGGGAAACGGAATAAAAAAAGGCTGAGAACGGCCGCAGAGTTTTTTTACGTGGTTTTTTTAGCAAAAAACGCTCACAGTGTTTTCCTTTGCCAGTTGAAGAAAGAGGTAAAACAAAATGTTAAAAATTTTCTGCCTGCAAAAAACTCTGTGTGAACAGGGCCTAATACTCTATGTATAGTACTGATATTCTCATATGGGTCAGAGTGACCTTTTGGGCCCTGCCCTGTGCACAGAACTGATTTAGAAATTGGATTCTTGCAAGACTGGAAAGATAATCCCGCTAAACAGGTCCGGCTTATGTTGAATTAAAGGAATTTTACTCTGTGATTGTTTGAATGTTTAAGACACAAATGTTTGTAACAAAATTGCTTTTCTATGGATCTTAATAGAAAAAAAATATGTTAACCCTTCAGGGTCCAGGCTGAAGTGGATGAAGTTATTGGTGCCAAAAGAGACATTGAGTATGAGGATCTTGGGAAGCTACGATATCTATCTCAGGTGCTTGTAAATACATTGAAGTTTATCATGTGTCCATGTGTGTAAGGCGAAATTCACACAAACGTGTGCGTTTTGTGCGGGCAAAAATTGCAGCGTTTTTTGCGCGTTGCCGTTCCGTGTGTCATCAGTGTTTGGTGCGTGGCTGCGTGATTTTCACGCATATGCCATCCTTATGACACGCGGTTTTGAGGTTTAGAAAATGAAATGAAGGAGTTGGTTTTATTTTCCCCTTCATTTCTTGAACAACTGTTGCGTGAATCACGCGCAGCACACGGAAGAGTGTCCGTGTGCTGCGCGTGATTTTCACGCACCCATTGACTACAATGGGTGCGTGATGCACAAAAAATGCTAAAGTATAGGACATGCTGTGAGTTTCACACAGCGGACACACGCTGCATGAAAAACACGGAATGTCTGAACGGCCCCATTGACTTACATAGGTCCGTGCGCCCTGTGCGTGATTTTCACGCGCGTATCACGGACGTGAAATACGCTTGTGTAAATAAGGCCTCAAGGTGACGTGGATTTGTAAAAACTTTAAGGGTATGTTCACACGCAGTGACTAAAAACGTCTGAAAATACGGAGCTGTTTTCAGGCGAAAACAGCTCCTGATTTTCAGATGTTTTTGTAATAACTCGAGTCAATGAAAAACGCCTCCAAAAACGTCCCAAGAAGTGACATGCACTTCTTTTTCACGGGCGTCTTTTTACGCACCGTATTTTGACAGAGACGCGTAAAATTACACCTCGTGGGAACAGAACACCGTAAATCCCATTCCAAGCAATGGGCAGATGTTTGTAGGCCTAATGGAGCAGTTTTTTCAGGCGTAATTTGAGGCGTAAAACGCCCGAATTACGTCTGAAAACACTGCGTGTGAACATACACTAATGTGTATGACATGATGCTAGGCCCTGTTCACACTGACGTGATGGCTTCCATTTATAACAAAAGCCGTAAGTGCCAAATCTGTCATATGATGGCGACTGATGTACCCCGTTGACTTATTATGGGGTCCAAGGAGTTTCTTATAATATATAATTATTCAGGATAGTAGCAATTCCTGCCCATCTGCTCCCCCATGAATCCCATTCCTAATATCCTTCTAATTGTGGAGTCATGGACACTGGTCTTAGTTGAAGCTACAGAGACTTATAGTACCTTGGATTTTCTTCTGAGATAGTTTGTGACCTCTGGATGGGTTTTCGCTGCACCCATGGAGTTGTTTTGGGTGGATAAGTCACTCCTAGGAAGACTTAAAGAGGCTCTGTCACCAGATTTTGCAGCCCCTATCTGCTATTGCAGCAGATCGGCGCTGCAATGTAGATTACAGTAACGTTTTTATTTTTAAAAAACGAGCATTTTTGGCCAAGTTATGACCATTTTCGTATTTATGCAAATGAGGCTTGCAAAAGTACAACTGGGCGTGTTGAAAAGTAAAAGTACAACTGGGCGTGTATTATGTGCGTACATCGGGGCGTGTTTACTACTTTTACTAGCTGGGCGTTGTGTATAGAAGTGTCATCCACTTCTCTTCACAACGCCCAGCTTCTGGCAGTGCAGCACTGTGACGTCACTCACAGGTCCTGCATCGTGTCGGCACCAGAGGCTACACTTGATTCTGCAGCAGCATCAGCATTTGCAGGTAAGTAGCTACATCGACTTACCTGCAAACGCCGATGCTGCTGCAGAATCATCTGTAGCCTCTGGTGCCGACACGATGCAGGACCTGTGAGTGACGTCACAGTGCTGCACTGCCAGAAGCTGGGCGTTCTGAAGAGAAGTGGATGATACTTCTATACACAACGCCCAGCTAGTAATAGTAGTAAACACGCCCCGATGTACGCACATAATACACGCCCAGTTGTACTTTTACTTTTCAACACGCCCAGTTGTACTTTTGCGAGCCTCATTTGCATAAATACGAAAATGGTCATAACTTGGCCAAAAATGCTCGTTTTTAAAAAATAAAAACGTTACTGTAATCTACATTGCAGCGCCTATCTGCTGCACTAGCAGATAGGGGCTGCAAAATCTGGTGACAGAGCCTCTTTAACACTCTTCCAAGCCTTCTCTATTGGGAAATAATGGCTCTCACTGTGGGTTGCCCGAAAGCATTAAAAGGATTGACCTTCATTGAACGCCATTTTGGTTTTTCAAACGTAAATCATTTAAAAATTCTGGACTCTGGATTCTTAAAATATCTTTATATGGATCATTACATATTTTTCTAACATAGATTTTAAAATCCACTGCATAGATAAAGAGGTAAATGATTAAATTTTGGCTGCCTACAGTTACCACTAGAGGTAGCTACGGAGCTGACCGCATACTGTTTATAAATTCTACTGTCAGCCAAGTGTGCATGTTTATTTAGTAATGGAGATGACGCAAGCTCCTAGCCTTTGATTTGCACAGGAGAACAGAGGGACGTATGCTTTTCTTTCGTCCACTCTTTATTTAGAAATTATAGCTTGCAGAAATCAGAACATAATCTAAAACAAAGGCATTATATACCTGTATGTTTTGTAGATTATAAATATTCTTTCGGATGTGTCTTCTAGGTCCTAAAAGAGTCTCTGCGATTATACCCCCCTGGTCCAGGTACAACAAGAGCATTGGAAGAAGAAACTATTATTGAAGGAGTGAGGATTCCTCCAAATGTAACTTTGATGGTATGGTCCATCTTTCAGTATAAGTATGTAGTAGCAGGCACAGCCACAATTGTATGTACAGCACTGTGCCTGAGTAAACAAAGAGGGGACACATGACTTCATAAATTGTGATCATTGTCCGGGGTCACGGGAGTTGGACCCCACTGATCAAATATTGATGGTCTATCCTAAGCATAGACCATCAATATTAAAGGCCAGGAAAACCCCTTTAAATGAAAATCTATTCTTTTGTGTCTACATCTCCTATGCAGACTTTTGTGTCTCCATGGTATCAGACTACAAACAAACTCTGCGTAGTCTGATCCTGCAGTCACACTCGTTTTCATCTGCCCACCACGTCTTACCAAGGAGGCAGCCCTAAAGTTTTTGATGTTTTCCGTAGGGGCTAACAAAGTTACAACAGGTCAGGTTTTAACCTGTCAAATTCTTTCTTCCCTTTAGAGATAAGTGGTATTAGAAGTGGGTTGCAACCGCTTATCGTGAGTTTAAATACCATACATTTTTGGCTAGCACCACATGTGTGTTTACGGTATAGCTGTCCTGAAATATATAAATAAAAAGTTGGCCTTGTTTGGTTTATCATTATATTATTATATATTTTTAGTTTTTATGTCTTTTGCCTTTAGTTTAACACGTATATTATGGGAAGGATGGAACAGTTTTTTCCAGACCCTCTTGTCTTTAATCCAGACAGATTCCAACCAGATGCTCCAAAGTAAGTTTTTTTATTTTCTTTAGATTTCTACATTACTGGTTTATTAAAGGGTCATCTGATTTAGAAAATCAATGTTCAAATACTTTAAAAGGGAATAGAAATAGAGGGGAAATTGTAACGTCTACAAAGAGCGTCTCTTTCTCTGGAGGACTCCACACACCCATGCACTACACAAATAGCCCATCATTTCAATGGTCAACATGTAATGCTTTATTTCACCAGTAGTGGTGCTGCAGGAAATATAAACACCTGCTAAAAGGTTCCACCGCAGAATACAGCTAATTGCTGAATGTCCAAGTAGAAGGACACCTTGTGGTTAGCTTATTTTCAAGGGACCCTTCTAACAAAAAGGGGTTATCTAAAGCGGACAACCCCTTTAAAGTCTGGTTGCCAAAGTCTAAGTGGCACCAATACATGGTGGGTGACCACGTTGGTCTGCAAAGGAGTAAGAAACTCCGGTTTGTGTCATGGCTTCCAGTTGCACTTGTTGCTAAATTCTGCCTATCATACAGAATACATGTTTTGCGGAAATTTTCCAAATTTGCTAAAATTTTCAATTATACTGTGGATTTCACTGAATTTCCTTTTTGCTGACAGGCCATATTATTCATACTTCCCGTTCTCTTTGGGACCACGTTCTTGCATTGGTCAAGTCTTTGCACAGGTGAGTACTAGACATCTCTAGTACATATGAAGATGTCATCAGAGACAAATGTGAACACAATTTTGGATGTTTAAGTGAAATATAAGTAAAAAAAAAATATATCTTTTTTATACAGATGGAGGCAAAGGTCGTCTTGGCCAAACTCCTGCAGAGATTTCAGTTTGAGCTTGTGGAAGGACAGAGCTTCAGGATTTTGGACACCGGCACCCTGCGACCCATGGACGGGGTGATCTGCAGACTGACACCCAGAACAAACTCAGGAAGAGCGAAGAAAGCTGACTAGATTAGACTTGTATATTAGGCTGCGGCTACACTTTGTCTTTTAGTCACAATAATGACTTCAATTGTTCCCTATGGAAAAAAAAGTTGCAATATTGTAAAATTCCTGGCTTGGTCGGAAATGTCACTCTTTCAATTTTCAATTTTTACTCTCAAAGGGAGTAATAAAAGTCACAACACGATTGTCGTTCGTTCTTGACTGAAAGCCGTTGTGTACCTCCAGCCATATCAGTTTGCAGTATGTCCACCTTTGCAACCAATTCTTGAATTCTTCAACTTTGCAAACAGACTTGGATTAAAAATCACCTACCGTTTTGTGTATACAGCTCCTGTGCTGATCTACTTTAGGTGACTCATGGTAACAGACAACAAACAAACCCTGTGCAGTGTGATCCTGCAGTCCTATCCCCTTCTATTTCCCATCTACTTCTTGCTAAGCTACCATATATACACGAGCAAAAATTAGGAAATGGATGGAAGAAAGTATGACTGGAGGATCCAACTATACAGGGTTTGTTTGTAGATATCTGCCAGATTTTTCCCGGGTTGTGCATGCAGTAGGTCACCACAGCGGATCCCTATAATCATGTTTAATCAACCATTGTCATGAGACCCTACAGAAAACTTCCTGCCCCCTGTAGGTGATATATGGCTATTGCCATACAATTATCTATTTATTTCCTCCCCAGAGGAGCTCTCTCTCTCCACAGAGCTGCACATTGGTGCCAAGTAATGAGGTTTCTCCACTCCTGGCAGGTTTTTCCATACATATCTACACTCCTCAACATTGAAATTGCAACACCAAGTTTTGGAATTGTGGAAATGACAGGATCGATAGATATGTTAATGATATGCAAATGATTAAAAAAAATGAAAACTATGATAATATACCAAACATCTTGATTTATTCAGTATCGAGTATGAGCACCACGCGCAGAAATACACTTACATGCCTTGGCATGCTATCAATGTCGTCTGAGGAATGTTATGCCACGCTGAATGCACATCATTAAGATTGGCTGCTGGCAGCTCCCTTTGCAATTGCCGACCAATGACGCCCCAGATGTGCTCCATGTGAGACAAGTCTGGAAAAGCTGTAGGTCATGATAGCACGTTTAGGCCACGCAGGCTGCTCACAGTAGCACGAGCAACATGCGGCCTGGCGATGTCCGGTTGAAAAACTAAAAGCTGAAGAGGATAGACCTCCATTCCAGCCTCCATTGCCGTCTTGCTGTGCACCATGATAGCCTTTGAGAGCGGTGGCGTGTGGTCAATGGAACACCTGTAGCTGGACGTCTGGCTCGTAGCCCAATGTCGTGCAAACGCATTCTGATGTTTTGTGTTGACACTGGTTGCCGCCCTAGGCTTGGGATGTGACATCCAATTTCACTTGCAGCACAGAATGGATCACTACGCGCCATTCTTCCAATCAGACAATCCGTCCGTGTAAAGGTTCGCCTCTGCGCACCTCTTGCTGTCATTCACATTCGTTGTTGTTCTCCCAACCTCTAGGATACGCAACGTTGAACAGTGCTAACATCTTGACCTAGGCGCATAGCGATTTGCCAGAGTGATAAACCAAGGTCTCTCAGTTCAAGGATTATCTCCCTCTCAGTTTACAACAATTGGCGATAACTGGCACGTCGATAAACAGGAGGAATCGCACAATCATCCAACACCACTTGACCCGATTTTTGAAGTTTCATGCGGCTAAAAAGACTTTAATTTCAATCAGACTTTTATGCCCCTCCACATGCCACAGATTGGAGCAAGGTGATTGAAAATTTCATGATTTGCAGATCTTAGTGTCACCTGCTACTTCCTCAATTTGCAGAACCTTACGGTTTGTCCTACTTGGTGTTGCAATTTCAATGTTGGGGAGTGTAAATATCAGGAGCGGACAAAGGGAATGGATGCCCATAAAGGGTCCCTAACCACCCACCCTAGTCATTTGAGCCAAGATAACACATTGCATTTAAACAGAGAGATCCTCTATACTACACCACACAGGAGAGCTGATAGCTCCTCTATACTACACCACACAGGAGAACTGACAGATCCGCTATACTACACCAGACAGGAGAGCTGACAGATCCTCTATACTACAACACACAGGAGAGCTGACAAATCCTCTATACTACACTACACTACACTACACAGGAGAGCTGACAGATCCTCTATACTACACCATACAGGAGAGCTGACAGATCCTCTATACTACACCACACAGGAGAGCTGACAAATCCTCTATACTACACCACACAAGAGAGCTAACAGATCCTCTATACTACACCACACAGGAGAACTGACAGCTCCTCTATATACTACACCACACAGGAGAACTGACAGAACCTCTATACTACACCACACAGGAGAACTGACATATCCTCTATACTACACCACACAGGAGAGATGACAGCTCCTCTATACTACACCACACAGGAGAACTGACAGAACCTCTACACTACACCAAACAGGAGAACTGACAGCTCCTCTATACTACAGAACACAGGAGAGCTGACAGCTCCTCTACACTACACCAAACAGGAGAGCTGACAGCTCCTCTATACTACACCACACAGGAGAGGTAACAGCTCCTCTATACTACACCACATAGGAGAGCTGACAGATCCTCTATACCACATCACACAGGAGAGCTGACAGCTCCTCTATACTACACCACACAGGAGAGCTAACAGCTCCTCTATACTACACCCCACAGGAGAGCTGACAGCTCCTCTATACTACACCACACAAGAGAGCTGACAGGTCCACTATACTACACCACACAGGACAGCTGACAGATCCTCTATACTACACCACACTGGAGAGCTGAATGGTCCTCTATACTACACCACACAGGAGAGCTAACAGATCCTCTACACTACACCACATAGGAGAGCTGACAGGTACTCTATACTACACCACACAGGAGAGTTGCCCGCTCCTCTATACTACACCTGTCATGTCCGTGGCTGCGGGCTGTCAGCTCCGTTCTTCCCATGACAGCCGCAGCCAGGAGTCGGCAAGCACTGGCCCCAGCCTCCTCCTCAGGAGAAGCCAGCGCTCGCGTCTACTCACCAATGCCGGATCCCGTAGGGTGCGCGCGCACGCTCGTGCCCGCTCTTAAAGGGGCAGCGCGCGCACCGGACCTCGTTCCTGAACTTTGACCCGTGAGTACTCTGGACTATAAGCGTGGTCCAGCCTCCTAGTTCTATGCCTGAGCTTTGTTGTTGTATCCCTAGTCTGTCTTGCAAATGGCCCCTTAGTGTTTCCTGTTCCTAGTGTTTCCCGTTTCCTGTTCCTGTATCCTAATCTAGTGCCGTGCTTGCTGTAGCCGTGCTGTGCAGTATTATACGCCTGACCTGCTTCTCCACACCTGATGTCCACCTGCTGCCAAGTTCCTGCCTAGCCTGCCTTGATACTGTCCGAGCTGCGACAAGTACCCTATACGAACTATAGACTCTGACCTGCGTCCTGTTGGCCAGCTGCCATACCGCAAAGGCGGTACGGCCCAGTGGGTCCACAAACTCCTCGTGACAACACCACACAGGAGAGCTAACAGATCCTCTATACTACACCACACAGGACAGCTAACAGATCCTCTATACTACACCACACAGGAGAGCTAACAGATCCTCTATACTACAACACACCACACAGGAGAGCTGACAGATCCTCTATACTACACCACACAGGAGAACTGACAGATCCTCTATACTACACCACACAGGAGAACTGACAGCTCCTCTATACTACACAGGAGAGCTGACAGCTCCTCTATACTACACCACACAGGAGAAGTGATAGATCCTCTATACTACACCACACAGGAGAACTGAAAGATCCTCTATACTACCCCACACAGGAGAGCTGACAGATCCTCTATACTACACCACACAGGAGAACTGACAGATCCTCTATACTACACCACACAGGAGAACTGACAGCTCCTCTATACTACACCACACAGGAGAGTTGACAGATCCTCTATACTACACCACACAGGAGAGCTGACAGCTCCTCTATACTACACCACACAAGAGAGTTGACAGATCCTCTATACTACACCACACAGGAGAACTCACAGGTCCTCTATACCACACCACACAAGACAGATGACAGATCCTCTATACTACACCACACAGGAGAGCTGACAGATCCTCTATACTACACCGCACTGGAGAGCTGAGAGATCCTCTATACTACACCACATCAGAGAGATGACAGATCCTCTATACTACACCACACAGGAGAACTGACAGCTCCTATATACTACACCACACAGGAGAGCTGAGAGATCCTCTATACTACACCACATCGGAGAGCTGACAGATCCTCTATACTACACCACACAGGAGAGCTGACAGCTACTCTATACTACACCACACAGGAGAACTGACACATCCTCTATACTACACCACACAGGAAAACTGACAGCTCCTCTATCCTGCACCACACAAGAGAGCTGACAGCTCTTCTATACTACACCACACAGGAGAACTGACAGATCCTCTATACTACATCACAGAGGAGAGCTGACAGATCCTCTATACTGCACCACACAGGAGAACTGACAGATCCTCTATACTACACTACAGAGGAAAGCTGACAGATTATTTTTTAGGTTTAATAATTGTATCCAGAGCCCTGTTAATTACAGTTACAATAATGGTATCAGAAAATAATGTTTATCCTCTCTGTTTGCTTCAGCAAAGTTTACAAACTAATATTACTCAAATTTGAAATAATAAACGCAATTGTCTATGGGCTTTTATTTTTTTATTTATACAAGTTGTATTGGTAAAATTGTAATTCTTACTTTGTTTTAATAAAAAAAACATTGAAAATGTAAATAAAAAACATAAGACTAGAATTTTTAAGTAACTCTAACTTACAATTGCTCATTTTTAAATTAATTATTGTTTTTTCCTACTGTGTTATGAATAAACATTTTACAAAAATACCAACATAAGGCTAGATTCACACATTCAGATTTGATGCAGTTGTTTATGTAGGCAAAACCTGGAGTGGATACATAAGACAAGTGATGTTTCAGGCTTTAATTTACACTTTTTCTTCCTTTTAGGCCAAATTCAGATGACCGTAGTATACGTCCTTGTGACGGCCTTTAAAACAACGCCCATCACACGGACGCATGTATTTCAATGGGGCTGTTGTTTGAATGGACCTTGTGAAGGGTCCGTTGAAAAATAGAACATGTCCTATTTTCTTCCGTTTTCACAGATTAAAACAGGACCCGCATGGGTGCAACTTGGACGTGAAAAACGTCCATTTTACACGTCTGAGTTTGCACTCGTTCGTGTTATAGTCACTCCAGGTTTTGGCTCTTACCACAAGCAGTTAGAATTTTTAAATTTATGACGGCCTGAAACAAAAACAAATCTGCAACTCCTATAAATATTTGTTAAAATGAAATGATGGTAGTCACTAGCTTTAATTTTAAAAAACAGTGCATTTGGCAGTGCTCTCAATGGAGATAAGGCCCATTCCACGCACCTGCTTTCTCTCATTGCCCTGTCACACATACAAATCAATTATAGATGTAAACATGGAAGTGAATACAGTTAAATTTTTTTCAGACCGCATAGAGAACATGCTGTGTATTGCAGGGGAGAATACTTCGGTAACATTGTCCCGTGCATGAGCCTTAACATCAACCAAAGTGCAGAACATATATGCTTGTATGAATGACGTCTAATCAAAATGTTCTCTTTTTCTTTTATTAAATAAAATTACAACATTATTTCTTTGATGCTTTGTGTTCCGCTCGGGGTCTCAGTCTGCTGATCACACCATCCAAAGGCCGTAGGGTCCCGGTATCCAAGAGCTTGAAGCTCTGTCCTTCCACCAGCTCATACTCAAATCTCTGCAGGAGCTTCGCTATGATGACCTTTGCCTCCAACTGTACAGAGAGAACATACAAAATATATGTGACAAGGGACATGGTGGTACTATATATCCCCAGATCGCAGGTAATTGGGCATGTGTAGCACACGTAAATCTGATGCAAGCACTGTATATTACTGTACACTCGCCAAAATGGGCAGCAGTACAAGTATGGGAGCACGGTCCGTAAAAAGCAAAAGATAGGGCATGTCCTATCTTTTGGGGAGGCTTTCTACAGCCCGGACACCTTCCCGCAAATATACAGGAAGGTGTCCGTGGTCAATAGAAATGAATGGGTCCGTAATTACGGTGCGCAATTACGGACGAAATCTACGGTTGTGTGCATGGGGCCTAAGAACTTCCTCTGGCACAGAGTACCATAGATTCACTGCTCTTACAGTATGTTTGCTCAAGCTCTTATATGACTTTCTTGTGTACAGGTGCTCAAAACTGCACACACTGTGTGGTCTGACTAATGATTTATAAAGGGGTAGAACTTTGTTCTCGTCATGTGCATCTTTGCCCCTTTTGGTGCACCCCATGATCTTATTTGCCTTGGCAGCAGCTGCCTGACACTGGTTGCTACATTTTACTGTCAACTGAAAATATTTTCGATGTCAGTTTTACTCAGTGTTTTTCCCATTTAGTATGTAATAGTGACATATATTCTTCCTTTTCACATGCAAAACCATACATTTTTTTTATATTAACCCTCATTTGCCAATTTTGTGCCCAATCCTCCAACTTCTTCACATCCATTTGTGAAAGAATACAGTTCTCCTTTGTGGTAATTACTTTACACAGTTTAGTATCATCTGCAAAAATGTATATTTAACTGTGCAATCTCTCTACAAGGCCATTAATAAATGTATTACATAGCAAAGGGCTGAATATTGACCCCTGTAGTACCCGACTAGTGACGGTGACCCAATATTAATGTACTCTTAATAACCACCCTATTTTTTCTATTACTGAGTCAGTTACTTACCCACTTAGGCCCCATGCACACAGCCGTGCCCGTAATCACGGGCCGCGATTGCAGGCAAGGCAGGCCGCCCGCATTTTCGGCAAAGTATGGGAGCATGGTCCGTGAAAAGCAAAAGAATGGACATGTCCTAGCTTTTGCTGTAAACTTCTAAGGCCCGGACACCTTCCCGTAAATAAATGTGAAGGTGTCCATGGACAATAGAAGTGAATGGTCTGCAATTGCGGACAATAATTGCAGGCCGCAATTACGGACGATTTTTACGGTCGTGTGCATGGGGCCTTACACATTTTTTCCCCCAGTTCCAGCATTCTCATTTTATGTACCAACCTTTTATGTGGTAGAGTACCAAATGCTATGGAAAAATATATATGACATCCAACTACTCACCCCAGACCAGTCTAGAATTTACCTCCTCATAGAAGGGGATCAGATTAGTTTGACAGGACCGATCCTTTATAAACCCACGCTGACACTGAGTTATACCATTATTTTTATTGAGATACTGTACTCCAGGATAGAATCTCTTAGAAAACCTTCACACATTTTACCCACAATAGAGATTAAATTTACAAGTTTATAGTTTCCAGGCTCATTTTTTAATCCCTCGTTCTTCTTTATTTAGTTTTTACTATTCACCTACCTGAGAAAAGACTTGTCCAATACACGTTCGCGGTCCAAGAGAAAACGGAAAGTAGGAGAAACCAGGCCTGTTTATATAAAACAAGATAAAGGTATATCCAGTGCATGATAACCTATATAAATCAACTATCAGATGGACCTAAAGAATAATTCCACCTAAAATGAAGAAATCACCTGTAAATATAAGTTCTGGTGCTTTCTGTCATACTGTTATAAAGGATTTGTCCTACCATTTCTTAGCTATATCTGTTTCAGAAAAAGCTAGTTGACAACTCATATAGACATTACCACAACTCCCATCGGGGGAACTTAGAAGCATACTGTTTATACATTGAATTCAATATTAAAACAGTAAAGAGTTGGCTCCTAAGCTCCCCCTTGTGGTGTCGGCTGGCAACTATATTATTTATCTCTACGGCCACACAGGGGAATTTGAGGTCTGTGTATATCAAAAAATATATAAGTATATATATACATATATATATATATATATATATACATATATATATATATATATATATATATAAAAAATGATGCAGTGTTAAAAAGTGGACTTTCACTTTAAAAGTTTATATTCCCAGGTGATTTTTTTTTCTTATTTTGTGGGCAGGATTACTCTTTAGCTACAGATTTGGTCAATTTTGGCCTTGAGAACTTGAACAATTTTTTTCATTTTGCCTCTTTGCATTTTGACGGTCATAACTTTTTATTTTTATGTCTTGAGACTAATTAGTAAAGTTTATTTATTGTAAAAAAAAAAGTGTTTGTGTATTGTCTTTTTTTCTTACTGATTTTTTTTAATCATTACATTTATTTATTTTTTACTTTTTTTTAATGATCGATTAAAGGTTTGATTTTCGATTTACGTTTTTTTTACTAAAATTTGTACTGGCATATACAGTAACTATGTATATGCCAACATATTACGCTGTGCACTAATAGTACACAGCTAGTTGTTAGGACTAACATGGAATATGGTCAGACAGCCCAGGGGTTAGGGTTAATGGGCCCTGAGCTGTCTGCATTTTCAAGGTATGGGCCCTGATCTCCAAAGATTTCCCTGTAAAGCAATCAAAGAGGATCAGTCTCTCCTTTTATATCCCACGATCACCGTTATTTGTGGCATGCAAAGGGTTAAAGGAAGGGTGTCGCGAAAAATTTTTTTTTTATATCCATTTGCTTTTAGTGTTTTATTAAAAAATGTTTTATTTATTTGTGTGTTTGTGTTTTACTTTTTTTTATTTTTGAACTTTTACTTCTCCATGGGGGCTGCCATTTTTTTTTTCATCTCTGTATGTGTCGATTAACGACACATACAGACATGGAATACGGCACATACAGCCCCATAGAGAATACGAACGGGACCCGTTCCATTCACTATGCTGTACGCCGTCTGTGTGGGAACGGCACATGCGCCGCTCCCACACAGTCCAAATGGAAGGTCTTCGGCCGAGCGACGTCCGGCGCCATTTTCTTGTGGACCGGAAGCCGCGGCCAGACAGTAAGATGACTACTTCCGGTCGCGGCTTCCGGACATGTGTTCTAATGCAAGCACTAGGAGCGGAGGAAGCAGACGGAGCGGACGGACCGGAGGGAGCGGCGGAGGCAGGAGCAGGTAAGTTATTTCTGTGTATGTACGTGTTTTAGTGTGTGATTACCACTGTATGTAAGCTTACTACACTGTGTATTCGCTCAAAAAATGGCGACACACAGTGTAGGAGGTTTGAACGTTCAATCCCCTCCTTTCTCCTGGCACTAGCTAGGATAAGGGAGGGGGGATTCTGTGAGCTCACTAGAGCGAGTGTGTCTTCTCAAATTTTGCAGCATAAAGCAATGTGGTTGCTTTACCACATGCCAATGCTGCAATTTTGGGAATTGCTCCATCTAGTGACCAGCACTGGGAAATATTATAAATTAGAATCTAATTTATAAAATTTCCTGACTCGTGAAAAAATTAAAAAAATGAGAACAATGTTTAATCATTTATACACTAACTGTTTAACTAAAAAAAAAAAAAGAATTTCAATGGCGGAGATCAGAGGTTTCTCACATCTCTGCCATTGTAGCGGGGCTGCAGCGGTATAATACAGCCCTTGCCCCGCTTCTTATTACATAGGAGCTGGGCCCGCACGATTAGCATTAAGAGTATGCTCGTCATGATGTGGCTACTTACTTGGGAGCATCAGGGTGGAATCTATCTGGGTTGAAGACAAAGGGATCTTTAAAATATTTCTCCATCCGGCACATGATGTATGTGTTAAACTTCAAAGAGAAAAAAATGACAGCACTTAAGACTAGTACAGACACTGGGATGTTATTACAAATGTAGAAAATCACAGCGGTGCAGCAACTTCACGTACGCTGTGACTGCAAAAAATACAAAACTAAAAACCATTCTCTGCGAGCGCCAAGACACCAATACTATATGTATATTATTTTGCATCACTGCTAAGTTTCCTATACTTATAAATGTGAGGTTCTTAGCGCACATTATGATCAAACTGTGTGACCCAACAGCCCCGACCAACTTTTTGTGTTTTATGTTGTACATTTGGGGTTGGTGACTGCCTCCACTTTGGTCGTGCATTCTACCCAAGGCCAGGGGCGTAACTAGGAAAGACTGGGCCCCATAGCAAACTTTTGACTGGGGCCCCCCTCCCCTGGGTATCACACAACCCCCCCTTGTAGATAGTGCCTCCCTATAGATTCTGCCACACAGCGCACCCTATAGACAGCACCATACAGCCCCCTGTAGATAATGTCATACAGCCCTTCCCTGTAGATAACGCCATACAGCCCTCCCCCTGTAGATAACGCCATACAGCCCTCCCTTTGTAGATAACGTCATACAGCCCTCCCCTGTAGATAACGCCATACAGCCCTCCCCCTGTAGATAACGCCATACAGCCCTCCCCCTGTAGATAACGGCATACAGCCCCCCTGTAGATAACGCCATACAGCCCTCCCCTGTAGATAACGCCATACAGACCTCCCCTGTAGATAACGTCATACAGCCCTCCCCTGTAGATAACGCCATACAGACCTCCCCTGTAGATAACGGCACACAGCCCTCCCCTGTAGATAACGCCATACAGCCCTCCCCTGTAGATATCGGCATACAGCCCCCTGTAGATAACGTCATACAGCCCTCCCCTGTAGATAACGCCATACAGCCCCCCCTGTAGATAACGCCATACAGCCCCCTGTAGGTAACGCCATACAGCCCCCCTGTAGATAACGCCATACAGCCCTCCCCTGTAGATAACGTCAGACAGCCCTCCCCTGTAGATAACGTCATACAGCCCCCCCTGTAGATAATGGCATACAGCCCCCCCTGTAGATAACGCCATACAGTCCTCCCCTGTAGATAACGTCAGACAGCCCTCCCCTGTAGATAACGTCATACAGCCCCCCCTGTAGATAACGCCATACAGCCCTCCCCTTAGATAACGTCATACAGCCCCCCCTGTAGATAATGGCATACAGCCCCCCCTGTAGATAACGGCATACAGCCCCCCTGTAGATAACGCCATACAGCCCTCCCCTGTAGATAACGCCAGACAGCCCCAAACCCCCCCTGTAGATAACGCCATACAGCCCCCAACCCTTCAAAAATAAAAAAAAACGGCCTATAGTTTGTCCTACAAAAGACATACATGTGTGATCGCTGGCAGCGATAAGGAGAACTTCTTCCATGACAAACCTCGGACTTCCGGCCTCTGCGCAGTTCAATAAAAATGAAAGGAGTGCTGGTCACGCATGCACACAAGCGCGACCGGTGCGGAAGTAATTTCTATGGAGCTGCAGACAGACGCCGGAAATCCGAGGTCTGTCATGGAGAAGGTCAGGGGACTTTCGGTCCCCCGTTCTCTTTATCGCTGCGCGTCCCAGCGATCACACATGTATTCCCAATCCTGTGGATAGGGGATGCATGTCTTTTGTAGGAACAACCCCTTCAGTGGCGTCGCGCTGTAGCAGCCATAGCAGCTGCTAGCGGAGCCTCCGGCCATGGGAGGGGGAGCCTGTGCCGGCGGGTGGCCCGGGCCCCCTCATGCTGCGGGCCCCGTAGCAGCTGCTACGGCTGCTACAACAGTAGTTACGCCACTGCCCAAAGCTGTTTGTAATTTCAGCAATGCTGGTTCCTACCTACCCTGAGTTCATTCTGCGGGATAAGGTCCCATGCACACGACCGTATTTTTCATGGGTCTAATGTACAGATGTAGCCATCTTTATATTGACTTTTAATGCATTAAATCACACATTGTTAAGAAATTTTAAAGAGGCGCTGTCACCAGTTTAATACTTCCGTATCTCCTACCTAATCTAATAAACGCTTTGATGTAGGTAACTACAGTCTTGTTTTTAAAAAAACAAACATTTATTAGTGACAAAATTCTGATCATTTTTACATTTATGCAAATATTTTGTAAAAGCCCAACGGGGCGTTGTAAAGAAAAGTGTATGACGTGGACCAATCAGCGTCATACACTTCTCTTCATTCATGCTCAGCTTTATTCACAGAACAGCGTGATCTCGCGAGATCATGCTGTGACGTCACTTTCTCCCGCAGTTCCTTTACAGGAGCGACGGGAGAATGACCAGACATCAGCTCCAGCCGTGCCAGGACAATCATCCTAATCAGCAGCAGTCCTGGCACGGCTGGAGGTGATGTCTGGTCATTCTCCCGTCGCTCCAGTGAAGGAACTGTGGGAGTGACTTTTTCAATGGCTTTTGTTGTGGGATATCACTCTGCAGCAAGTTATCAAAGTCAAGACAACCTTGGCTACATCTGTACTGCCCATCATGTAGGACCGCCTCTCCATGCCCGAAGTCAGTTTTGGCAGGAGGTAACTGGAAGTAAACTTTAAGCAATTTCTATTCCCTCCCAGCATTCATTCTGAGACTAGGGATCTCTCTCTTGTCTCATGTGATCTCCCGGTTTTATACCACCAGGGTCGTGATTCAGCCCTGGTGGTATATTTACGATCAGCAATGTCTCTCTCCTACCATTAGATTAGATCCAGCAGGAATCCTCACTCCTTCGATAATCGTTTCCTCTTCTAATGCCCTTGATGTTCCTGGAACTGTTGGGTAAACCCTCAAGGTTTCTTTTAAAACCTAAAGAAGAAATAATGTTAAATTCTAAGTGTTTTTGGTAGCAAAAAACATTTAGCAGATCTATAGCCTAAGCCTTAAAGAGGCTCTGTCACCAGATTTTGCAACCCCTATCTGCTATTGCAGCAGATAGGCGCTGCAATGTAGATTACAGTAACGTTTTTACTTTTAAAAAACGAGCATTTTTGGCCAAGTTATGACCATTTTTGTAGTTATGCAAATGAGGCTTGCAAAAGTCCAAGTGGGTGTGTTTAAAAGTAAAAGTCCAAGTGGGCGTGTATTATGTGCGTACATCGTGGCGTTTTTAATACTTTTACTAGCTGGGCGTTCTGATGAGAAGTATCATCCACTTCTCTTCAGAACGCCCAGCTTCTGGCAGTGCAGATCTGTGACGTCACTCACAGGTCCTGCATCGTGTCGGACACATCGGCACCAGAGGCTACAGTTGATTCTGCAGCAGCATCAGCGTTTGCAGGTAAGTAGCTACATCGATTTACCTGCAAATGCCGATGCTGCTGCAGAATCATCTGTAGCCTCTGGTGCCGATGTGTCCTCGCTCGTCTGACACGATGCAGGACCTGTGAGTGACGTCACAGCGTGATCTGGCAGAAGCTGGGCGTTCTGAAGAGAAGTGGATGATACTTCTCATCAGAGCGCCCAGCTAGTAAAAGTATTAAAAACGCCCCGATGTACGCACATAATACACGCCCACTTGGACTTTTACTTTTAAACACACCCACTTGGACTTTTGCAAGCCTCATTTGCATAACTACAAAAATGGTCATAACTTGGCCAAAAATGCTCGTTTTTTAAAAATAAAAACGTTACTGTAATCTACATTGCAGCGCCGATCTGCTGCAATAGCAGATAGGGGTTGCAAAATCTGGTGACAGAGCCTCTTTAAAACTCATATTGCCCACAGTTTGTAAGGGAACACGTGGGTAGGAAGGAAATTAGATTGTAAAGTCATAGAAATGAAGACTAATCCTAATAAATACCTGATTAAGATACTTCAGTTTTCCAAGATCTTCATATTCAATGTCTCTTTTGGAGCCAATAACTTCATCCACTTCAGCCTGGACCCTGTGCAAGGGGCACAATTATGAGATAGGAAGTTACTGTCAAGATAATATTACAATATTATATGCGGGAAGGTGGAAGTCAAACACAAATTTAAACCAATCAAGAGGTGGGATTAATTTGACATAGACCATACCCTGAGGCCTAAGTTACCACCTAATCCATTTCCTGATATTTTGCTGCTTTGTCCCACCAAGGTAATGGTTATACACCATATAAAAAAAAAAGAAATAGATATATTTCTTTGCTTTCACTGAAAAAGTGGATTTATACCCTCAATTTGGCCATAGATATTAGATAATTATCAGCCAAAGAGAACAATTCCAACTCTATCTGCTAAAAGTAAAGCCTCAAACAGCTACATCAAGGCACCAAATAAAAAGGTCATGTCTGTCAGGAAGGCAATAACAAAAAAAGTCCACTGGTTCTAAGGACCAAAATTGGGTACATCATTAAAGGGGATCTGTCTCCTCTCCTGACATGTCTGTTTTAGTAAATAATTGTATTCCCCATGAAATAACATTTCTGGAACATCTTTCCTTAGATCTCTACGTTGTGCCGTTCCTCTGATATTCATCCTAAAAATTTATGAATAAATTGACAACTACCGTAGGAGTTACCAGTTGGAGGTGTGTCCCTACACAGACTGATACTGGCCAATCAGTGCTGACAGAGTGAGACTGTAGGGACACGCCCATTTGATGAATGGAATTGTAACACCCAGTTGTCATTTTATTCATAAAATTCTAGAAGGAATAACAGAGGAACGGCACAATGCAGGGTTCTAAGAAAAGATGTTACAGGATTGTTATTTCATGGCTAATACAATTATTTACTAAACCAGACATGTCAGGAGAGATGACAGGTCCTTTTTTAGGAGTCGATATAAATGGCCAGATCAAAACAACATTTATACGTACACAATATCAACGCTTAGGAGAAGTGTCGTATATGGGAACTTTCAGTTAAATAGCCTAGGTCCCTTGTATGAGAATTGACTTACCTAGCTAGTATGTCTGGGTGCCGTCCTAATTCCATCACAGTAAAGGCTATGTGGTTGGCCGTTGTTTCTTGACCTAAAACCATTTGTAAATTAATAGATAGATAAATAGATAGATAGATAGATAGATAGATAGATAGATAGATAGATAGATAGATAATTAATTAATAGATAGCTAGATAGACAGATAGATACAGGGGTGTAACTAGGAAACACTGGGCCCCATAGCAAACTTTTGACTGGGCCCCCCTCCCCTGGGTGCCACACACAGCTCGCCCTTGTAGGTAGAGCCCCCCTGTAGATAGTTCTATACAGCCCCCTCTGTAGACAGTGATCTACAGCCCCCCCAGTAGACAGTACTATACAGCGCCCCCTGTAGTCAGTACTATACAGTGCCCCCTGTAGACAGGGATATACAGGCTCCCCATACAATGCTATACAGCCACCCCTGTAGACCATGCTATACAGCCCCCCCTGTAGACAGTGCTATACTTTCAAGTATGACAAAGAGGGATAACCGATGCTGCGAGCAGCGCAGCATTTTATTTCCTTTTAAATCATGCCTCTAATCCCACCCAATCCCGTCCATACACACCCGGTTCCGCCCACACAATATCATGTTCCCATAGTGCCTCCCACACAGTATAATACCAAATAGCTGTCCCCACACAGTATAATGCCCCCACAGCTGCCACCATACAGTATACTGACCCATAGATGCCCCATACAGTATAAAGCCAACACAGATGCCCCCATACAGTATAATGCCCACACAGATGCCCCCATACATCATAATGCCCCATAGCTGCCTCATGCAGCATAATGCCCCCATAGCGGCCACATAGAGTGTAATGCCCCTATAGCTGCCTCATACAGTATAATGCCCCAATATACAGTATATATATATATATATATATATATATATATATACACATACACACAGTATAATACCTCCAAAGCTGCCCCACACTGCAAAATGCCCCCATAACTGCCCTCATAGGGTATAATGCCCCTATCTGCCCCTATACAGTATAATGCCCCCTTAGCTGCCCCTAGTGCACGTGCACTTGTAGATAGTGACAGTGTCTATGTAGATTGTGACACCCCCCCCCTTGAAGATAGCGCCACCCCCCCTTGTAGATTGCGCCATTGGGACTCCCTCTAGGAGCGGAATCCCCAGCCAGAGCATAGGTTAGGGATTCCGCTCCTAGAGCGAAGCCCTGATGTCATGATCCATATATGGACAGTGACGTCGGTCACTACTTCTTGAGCGGAATTCCCGTTGCCGAATCTGGCCGGGATTCTGCTCAAGGAGGAGCCCCTGACGTGAATGTCCATATATGGACAGTGACTTCAGGGGTTTCCTCTAGGAGCGGAATCCCCGGCCAGATCATCAGCAAAGGGGATTCCGCTCAAGGAGTAGCCACTGATGTCATATATGGACTGTGTCATCAGGGCTTCCCCGAGCACAGTGCTTAAAGTAGTGCTGTGCCCGGGGAGTCCTGGGTGAGCGGGGAGCTGATTGTTCCCTGCTTCCGAATTAGTGGCTACTCATTGAGTGGAATCCCCGTCGCCGATGATCTGGCTGGGGATTCCGCTCCTAGAGGAAACCCCCGAGGTCACTGTCCATATATGGACATTGACGTCAGGGGCTCCTCCTGGAGCGGAAACCCCGGCCAGAGTCGGCAACGGGGATTCCACTCAAGGAGTAGCCACTGACGTCACTGTCCATATATGGACAGTAACGCCAAGGGCTTCCCCGAGCACAGCGCTTAAAGTAGCACTGTACCCGGGGATTCCATGGCGAGCGGAGGAGCTCCCTCTGCTCCTCCGCTCTGAACTAATTCTGAATCAGGGAGTTGATGGTTCCCTGCTTCAGAATTGGGATCAACTGTATCTACATCCTGAGGACTCAGGATACAGTTGACAGCGGGACATACCCCTGGCTGCCCGGCACACCGCCCGGGGTCCGGGACTGTCCCGCTGAATCCGGGACGATTGGGAGGTAGCCTATGGCAGGGCAGGGAGATACCTCCCTGCTGTGTTATAGCTGTCAATATTATCTGTGTCCGAAGGATTGAATGTGGCGTCGCTACCGCTGTAGCAGCCATAGTGGCTGCTAGCGGAGCCTCTGGGCACGCGGGGCCTGTACCGGCAGACGGCACGAGCCCCATCAAGTCGCGAGCCCCGTAGCAGCAGCTATGGCTGCTACAGCGGTAGTTACGCCACTAGATAGATAGATAAATGATGATAGATAGATAGATAGATAGATAGATAGATAGATAGATAGATAGATAGATAGATAGATAGATAGATAGATAGATGATAGATAGATAGATAGATAGATAGATAGATAGATAGATAGATAGATAGATAGATAGATAGATAGATAGATAGATAGATAGATAGATAGATAGATAGATAGAACCATAACACTCAGATTTACAAACCTGCAATGAAGAAAGTCACAAACTGATCTATTAAATCCTCCAGAGTGCAACTCTCTTCCTGTTCTGAAAAGACAATGAAAGGAAATGATGAGATACCGTGTATAGTGTACTATGAAAGTCTCCAAAGAAGAAGCATAATATAGGGACACATCATATGACAATTTGCACCAAGACTAATTCTGTCTTCTTCATACCTCAAGCGGATTTTCTAGTAAATACAAGATCATGAGTCGTGTTCTTCACTTAAGCTTTTGAAAATTCGATTCAGACGTTTCTTGGTTATATCTGTTTCTGAATGACAACCAATATGGCCACCAGTAGATCTCCCATAGGGAGTTGTCATTGAGCTTTCCCATAGGCAAGTAGGGGATGTCATTACATCTACAAGGATAGGGCTACACATAGACTATTGTGGTACCACATATAAACCCTACTGTCAACTCAATGTATTCTTATACAGTGAGACTGTTGCCGACACGAGTCTGATGCACCCACATTGGTTGTCACCTAGCTTTCCCAGGACCAGATAACAACTTCACTCACTGAATTTAAATTTACTGGTGTTTTGTATTATTTAGGGAGAAAATGGCAACATACCGGCTCCTTTAAGAATCATCGTGAGGATATCAGTAGGAATGTTATCTCCTTCACGAATCGCCTTCATCCTTTGCTCAATGCATTCTTTTCCCGTTTCTCTCAGATGTCTGACATGCTTTTTCAGTTCTCTGATGAAGGGTTGTTTTGATGGATAAAACTATAGGGAAAAAAAATATTAATAATGACTGAACGGCGACTGTTGTCACTTAGTAACCATCTACAATCATCTACGCAACATACAATAAGATGTAATCTATGAAAGTGCTTAACCACCTCAAGAGACTCTCCCCAGATGTCATATTTCTGCAGGAGACTCACTGGAGACTGGGCACCCAAGGGAAATTGACGGCCCCCTGGTTGGGTGAATGTCATTCCGCCTTGCACTCTTCTTCTTCAAGAGGCATGGTGATTCTTTTTAGAAAAACCCTATGATTCAAGCTAGAACAATCCATTAGTGACCTCCAAGGCAGATACATTATCTTGCGCGTCACGGTGGAGGGCACTCCCTATTTATTGGTTAATGTATACGCCCCTAATCAGGACCAACACATATTTTACATGGAGGTTCTTCAGATAATTCTGGGTCTTCCGCTCTGTGACCTAATCATTGGCAGGGACTTTAATCTAGTCCGAAATGTCTCTATGGATCGATCCCCACCAAACCCGCAATCCTAAATGGCTGTATCTTCCTTAGAATTTTCCGTTGACTCTCTTAATTTGTGTGACCCCCCCGGAGAGTAGTTGACACTGGAGCTAGGGAATATACGTGTCACTCGAGTTCACATGGCACATTTTCAAGAATAGACGATTTCCTAATCTCCACCTCATTGTTTGATTCCCATAAAAACTCCTGGATTCACCCGATTGCTATATCGGACCATGCCCCGATTACCTTTACTATGGCCTTATCCTCCCCAACTGAGAGATCTAAATTCTGGAGATTTCCTGCCTACCTGACAGATTCCTCTGAGTTTCAACAATACCTTCAAATGCACTGGGGTAACTACTTGGATGACAACATGTTTCAGTCAGATGATATCCCTCTATTGTGGGCTCCATCGAAGGCTGTGATGCGGGGACATGTCATCAGTAAACTGTCTCGGAGGCGGAAATTACGAAGAGATCATTTCACTGCCTCACATTCCTCTCTATTATCGACTCAAAGGACCCATGCTAATGATTCTACCCCGGAAAGTAATCTAGCGTATCAGACAGCTAAGCACCTCCTGGACACCTTCATCCATGATGAATCTCACTGGCATGTAAGAAATATCGGCAATAAGTTTTATAGATGGGGCAACAAGACAGGCAAACTCCTGGCCGCACTTACTAAACAGAGACACCCCTTTAATCCTCTCCTTGCTTAACCCCCCCCCCCCCCACGAAAACCGTTTCCACAGACCCTACTGAGATAGCACAAATTTTCGCAGCATACTACGAGGATCTTTATAGGGCCACCCAGACTTCTCTTTCTGACATAGATTCCTTTCTGGATTCGGTTGGTTTGCCCACTCTCTCTTCAGAACAACAGCTTTTGTTGAACTCTGAGATACAGGAGGAAGAGGTGAGACAGGCAATTTCTTTGACCTCTAATGGGAAAACGCCGGGTCCAAACGGATTTCCAGCAGAATATTACAAAGTGCTAGGTCCCCAAATTGTACCACTTCTGACGAGTCTATATAATGACACCTTCATACACAACAAGCCCATTGACCGCTTCACAGAATCTTGCACGGTCCTTATACCGAAACCAGATAAGGACCCATCCTTACCCCAATCTTATCGCCCGATATCACTATTAAACCAGGATTGTAACATTTTGGCTAGAATATTGGCAGATAGACTCCAGTGCTTTCTCCCCAGTCTCCTCTGTGAGGCCCAGACTGGATTCACAAAGGGTAGGACCAGAATAAAAAGATTAGAACGGCGGTAGCTGCGACTGTATTGGCACAGGACCCGGCACAACCGGTCACCATGCTCATGAGCCTGGATGCCGAGAAGGCCTTTGACATAGTGGCATGGCCATTTTTAGACGCGGTCCTCTCCAAATCACAATTTGGCATGGTTTTCTCTCAATTTGTACAGTTTCTGCGCTTGGCGTGTGGTCAATGGGCTGAGCTGTCCCCTTATAGATATATTTAGGGGCACAAAACAGGGCTGCCCTCTTTCCCCTTTACTTTTTAATCTCACCATCGATCCCTTGTTACATCATCTAGTGCAAACTCAGATTTTTACGGGAATTGAAATACGCAATTTAGAATTAAAGTTAGCCGTGAGGGTGTACAGGATTCTGGAGTGGTTGAGGTGTTGGAGGGAGTCGTGCACTCAGTTGGCGTGTTCTCTTCTCTCGGACAACCGTGCAGCGCTTACAGTGGTGTGGACGGATATGGGCGGTTTGCTGGTCCCCGCCCCACCTCTTTATCCATCGTTGCATTAAGCCTTGATTAAGAGAAGGAGAAGCATGCTTTCTACTTTTGTATGCCATCAATGCATTAGGAGATTTTGTTCTGAACACAGGCTAACTTGTTTATGTTTGTCCCCCTCCCTTCCCCCGACTAATAATACAAGATTTACTTATTGATGGCTGTGTAGTCTATCACATCTGTAAACTCTTGTAACCAAATTTGCTTCTGGGGATTCCCCCCCCCCCTTTTTCTTTTCTTGTTGTTTGTTTTTATTTTCCCTCCCTTTTTATTCCTGTACCCCATATTCAAAAAGTATAATAAACAAAATAAAAAAAAATAAAAAAGATGTAATCTATGGCAACCAAGCCTCCCTCTCTTCCATCACTAGAAAAGACTATGTATATGGTCATCTTCTAATCAAAGTGACTGCGTAATATAGCGGAGCTCCAGTGCCTTCACGTGCCCAATATTAATATAGGTAAAAATATTGCCCTGGATGTAATACAAACCACTGACAATGGATCCCGTATTTCAACCATTCCTTTCATAATCATTGAAACATTTTGTGGAAATGGTGTTTGATCATCAAAAACAGCATTGAGCTCTATCCCAAAGGCAACCTAAAAAGATGAACACAGAAAATAAGGTAAGATCTTCTGAAATCCTACATGACCTGAACTTTTTCCTTCTTTTTCGACACTTCCTCATCAAAGTGTGGCTACATGTAAGACGGTGGTTGGAAAATGACCACAGGTGACTTCTATGAGACTATGAACAATGTCATCTTCTCATAAGATTAACTGCGGGATATAAGGAGGGGGTCCAGTGATGGACTGAGTGGTTGGTCAATCAAACAGTGCCCTAAGGAGGTCTCGAGGTCTCCAACCATCTCACAGAGAAGCAGTGGAGTAGATTAACATTTCCAATAGGCCAGGCATTTAATATTACGTCACATCATAATGATGTCATCAGTCCCACCCCACAATTTTTTATGGGATGCTTAGAGTTACCTTGGCGATGATATCCAGTGTCACTCTACTAAACAGATTGTGCATTACTACTTCAGATTTTCCATCTGCTTTTTGTGCCAGTTTTTCCATCAGATCTTCTGCCTTTTCGTTAAAAGGCCCCATTGATCCTATCAGGTAGCTGGAAAGGAAGTTACCAAATACATAACGCTAGTGATGACTGATAGATCAATGTTTATTATCAGTCACATCATATGTCATTATTTTATTGCTCTTCTGGAAAGTTCATCTCTTAGAAGTAATCTGGGATTTTCATGTGTTTGCCCTTGCACATTGTTGCTACTTACACAAGAAGAACTTGGTGACGTACATAAGTCTTTGTCTTCTAGGTAATGCCAGCAACCACTTCTAACCTACAACATTATGGTTGACCTGATGACATTCTGATATGTAGGGATATCAGGTACTTACGTTTTGCTGAATGCTGGATCAAAAATCCTCCTCTGTTTGTGCCAGTGGTCATAATCTCGATCTGTCAATAAACCTCTTCCCAAAGTTCTAAAAGTAGAGATTATCACATGAGAGTAAGGCAATGGCAAAACAGCAAACAAACTGAGGTCAGACGTCAACCATTAGATCAACAGAATCTGGATACAACCTACTGGAAATTAAGGAGAGGACATTATGCCATTGAGTCTACAAGGACTGTACACTTGCCCATTGGATCATGGTGGTATGGATAGCATCCAAAAGGGTCATCAGGGACTGGAAACGGCCAAAGCTTTACAAGTAACTTTCCTTATCATACTAGGTTACCAGATTATGGACAACGTACCAATGGATTATCACATAATGCATAGTATAACACTTTATCTAGGCAGTATCTAACTTCACAGAGTATACCTTGGTTTCAATATGGACTGAGCAAATTGACGAACCATGAACAATTACAATCTTCTTTTAGTTATGATTTGTAATCAGAGGTGTAGCTTGAAGCTCCTGGGCACCGATGCAAAATCGGCACCAGCCCCCTCCGGCCTGCAGTTACTTGCTATTTATGGTATTGCTGTCCCCTTATGTGGTAGTGGGGTCTTTGGGCACCTATGTCCGGTTATGACTGCAATGTCTGTAGCCCCAAACAGCTCAGCCACTGTTAATAATTTAATAAATAATACTAGAGACATTACTTTATCTATGTCAGCCAGTGGTTAGTTACCTCATTCCGAACATGTTTTGCAACTGATCATAGAAATCATCTTTGGTGTATTTTGGTGACATCAAGAATTCCTATAAAAAAATATACATTATATTACTGTGGGTATATCATAGGAGACCAAAATATCAAGTAGTTCCAGTGCATTACCAAAGGAGAACAGGGGTTGGAGAAGATTAATTTTTGGGAACCCAAGGTTGCCTATTGATGGTGGTCTTCTGCTTTGATACCCAGATTCAGTTTGGTGGATAACTCCATTGTAAAGGCCCTATTACACCGGCCGATAATCGGCCGGTGCAGCGAGCGCCGATCAATGAGACATCATTGATCGGCGCTCATTTGCTCCGGTCACAAGGAGCTATGGATGTGGACGAACGGTCGTTACTCCGGTCGCTCGTCCCCATACATTATTATCATGTCGGCAAGGGGTCTCCCTGTTTACACAGGGAGATGAGCTGCTGACATCGATAATATTTAAGTTTTTTAAAACGATACGAACAGCAGATGATCCAGCGTTTGCTCGTTCATCTGATGATCGCTGCCCTGTTTACACAGGGCAATTATCGGCAACGAGCGTTATATGAACAATTGTCTCCCCGATAATCGGCCAGTGTAAAACTTAAGACATACTGTAATCTACTGTAATAGAATTATAAGAAAAGTGCATGAGAGGAATCCTGATCGCCTTCAGATCATGATGACCTCTTAAACAGGTTGTCTCATTAATACATCTGTCCATATGCCCAATATGACCCCTGTCTATGAGCCAGAACGCAGAGCCGCTCTGTAAGAGCAGCCGTCATGTAGAACTTTATTTCCTGGCTGGCCACGGTTTCCCCCCAACAAAATTAGCTATTTGTCAGGGGTGCAAAAAGCCAGACGAGGGAGGATCTGTTGTGAAAGGGGATATCTCTGGCGAGACAACCCCTTTAACGCAAACAGATTTGTCTAAGAGCAACTTCCAGATCGAATGTGGGCAAACATATTGATAGGCATTAGTCAGACCACTGGTAAGCAGTCATGCAAATGGCAGTAATCTATATGCCGCCTTACGTACACATCATAAGGTATGTTCATTAAAGGAATTCACAATTTTAGGAAAGCAAACAATGGGATTCATGAAATTAGCAGATTCAACATGTATCCTGAGTATTGCAGGGAAAATAAGATTATATATAGGAATATTTAATATTTAATTGCTTACCTTAACTCCTTCAGGGCTAATAATAAAGATCATAACTTTGTGAACAGCATTAAGGCGTATTACAGGACCGTACTTCTCTACCCTAGAAAATAAATAGTGTAAAGTATCATCACAGTAATGTGGATGTTTAACAATCTAATACTACGATCTATGTGGGAACAATTTATATTAGAGTCATATAATGTATCTAGGTTTATTACACTCTCCCTTCTATGGCTGGCTTTAGATATTTAAACCATTCTACAATATAAGCAAAACCTATGCATGGGAGATATACATAGGACAGGGAACACTAAGGACTTTTGGGCGGCATAGGCAGACCTCACAATTAGGGTATGTTCACACTGAGTTTTTTGCAGACGGTAAAATCTGCCTCAAAATTCCTTCAGATTTTGACCTGCCTGCACTTTCTTTGCCATGTTTTTTGCGACGTTTTTGGCCGCGGCCATTGAGCGCCGCAGGAAAAAAACGCAGCGAAAACCGCTTTCTCTGCCTCCCATTGATCTCAATGGGAGATCAGAGACGGAAACGCGGGAAGAAAGAGCATGTCGCTTTTTTATCCCGCTCGCGGGAAAAAACACCTCCACCTCCCATTGAAATCAATAGGAGGAGATTTCGGATGTTTTTGGTGCGGTTTCCGTCTCGGTTTCAGCGTCAAAAACAGCGCCAAAAAACTCAGTGTGAACTAGGCCTTACGTTTTTTCCCTTCAGTTGGTCGTTAACAGTTAAGAAAGGTAACATCCAAGATGGATCCTATACCAACGCGTACTGAACTTTTTCTGTCTAGGCTTAGTGTAGCGATGACGGCTGCCGTTCGCCGCTACCCGGCTTCCCATGGCGGCCGCCATCTTAACTCACCGGTCCGCCAGCAACCTCCTCCTCTCCCGAGATGCCAGCAAGTACTGCCTCTCTTTGTTTCTCGTTCCCATAGGGTGAGCGCGCACGCTCACTCCCGGCCTTAAAGGGCCAGCGCACACACCTAGTAAAATGGTCCCACCAATCAGTTTAAACCTTGGCTCTGCTCTTTCACTTCTTGCTAGAGCGTTGTTGTGTCTACCCATGTTAGTTAAGCAAATTGTCCCTTAGTTGTTTCCTGCTCCCGGGGTTCCCATATCGTGCTCCCTGTATCCTGTAGCCTGTTGCTACGTTTGTTCCTGTGCCTAAACTCATTGATGGAGTCATGTTGCATCATCTGTCACGTCCGAGGTGATCCGCCACGTCCAGGGACATCTGCCACTTCTGTGGTCATCTGCCACGTCCGAGGTCATCTGCCACGTCCGAGGTCATCTGCCACGTCCGAGGTCACCTGCCACGTCCGAGGTCACCTGCCACGTCTGGTGTTGTCCGCCTAGCCCTCCAGGTACTCCTGGACTGTGACTGTTATTGACTATTATATGGCCAGCTGCTTCTCTGCCACGGCAGAGCGGCCTAGTGGGTCCACATACCCCACAGGTGTGGCACATAGATTTACTCAATTCAAAGTAACTGACTGCATGCCTCATCTGTCCAAAGACCCAGCACTACAACACTGTCATAGGCTTAGAGTAGAGCACCGCCCTTTAGAGCAAAAGTATCATCAATCTAAATATTAGGGCTACAGGCTTATGATCAGCTCCTTGCCCAGACAAGCAGATTTTGATGTCTGCACGTCTAAAATGTAACCCGTGCATAAGAATCATGAGAACTTCAGATTCTTAATTTCAAAAAGCTTTCAAAAGTCGAAAGACATCATACAATGGAACTTTCTTTTGAAGTTTGGGAATAAGGTGGCCCTGTCACTGAACAACACTCCCAGTTTTATATATTCCAACTGGTGGCATCATAAAAATGGAATATACCATGGGATCTTTTTTACCCAGGTACTAAACAAATTAGCAGATTTGGAAATTGAATGAGTTTGGAGATCCTGGAAAATATGTGTATCTGACTTTATTGGTGCTTAATGAACTTTTTTTTCAGTGGAATGAAGGAATCATGAAATGGCCTGGTCTATAGGCTCAATTGTATTTGGACAATGTAGGATTAAAGGGGTTTTACAGTTCAGAATACCCATTTCCCTATAACCTATTAGGGAATTCTGAATTATTAGAGGGGGGTTCTCTGTTCAGTATTTTAATCTCTTAGTCAGAGAAGAGAGCAGGTACAAAGAGCGACTTTCAATCTAGAGCACCAGTGCTGCAGACAACCCATTGATATGAATGGGCTCTGTGTAATGCTTCATTTCCCCTGTAGTGGTGCTGTAGGTAAATTAAACACTTACTGACAGGTTTCCTCATAGATAACAGCTGATCACTGAGGATCCCAACAAGGGGACACTTCTGTTTATTGTGATCTGTTTATTGTCAAGCGACCCTTCTAACAAGTATAAATTGTCAAAGCAGATAACCCCTTTGAGGGTTACAGTATCTTGAGGCATCAAGACATTTCCTAGCTAGCTATAGACTCTGTAATATCAAAGCAACTAATTCAAGCTAATGCTGTGGACAACCCTTTTACTTACTAATCTGTATCTACTTTTTCGCTCTGTTGGCCTTCCAGGACTTTTTAGACATACCTATTCTATCTAATCTAGTACAAGATGAGGATGAGAAGCGGGCATGTTTTTTAATGGGGAGGGGTGAATAAGCCAGATAGATACCTCTGCCACCGACCTTTCATCTGCGGGAACAAAGGATCAGGCATATTGACTTAAGGCACTTTTACATTGGCCAATTATCGTTCCCAATAATTGCCCTGTGTGAACAGGGCAACGATCAGCCGATGAACGTACAAACGCTCGTTGATTGGGTGATCGCATCGTTTTAAATGCTTAAACTTTTAGCGTTGTCAGCAGCACATCTCCCTGTGTAAACAAGTAGATGCGCTGCCGACATTGTCGAAATGTATGGGGACGAGCGATCGTAGTAACGAGCGCTCGTCCCCATACTAGCTCGAGAAAGGAGCAAACGAGTGCCGATCAACGAACTGTCTTTTAGGGTCCTTTTACATCGGCTAATTTTGGCCGTAAAAACGAGTGCAGGTTAACGAGACAGCTTGTTGATCGGCGTTCCTTTGCTCTTTTCACAAGGAGCTATGATCAGTAATGTGTGGGGAAGAGGGATCATTACTACAATTGCTCGTTCCCATACATTTCCATTATGTCGGCAGCACATCTCTCTGTTTACACAGAAAGATGTGCTGCCGACAACGATAATATTTTGTGCTGCATAAACGATACAATCACCCGATGAATTTCCTGATCAGCTCCTTATCAATCTCCTGTGTAAATGGGGTTATAACAGTCAAAGTAATAATTTAAGACATTAGTTATGAGTAAATATTTGGCAATAAGATACATACCAATCGAAGAATGGGTCATAAATGATCATATTATTCCTTATCAGCTTCATCAATGTGGGTGAGTGCCCGAGGAAAAAACTGAAGATCAAATAGAATATATAATTTCATTACAGGAAAAATTACAGATATATAGTTGTATAGATATATAGATGTATAGATATATAGATGACACAACTTCCTCTGCAGCCCTCTCCCATGGCGGCCTTTAATTTACTCACACTCCCCACCCCGACAACAAACATGGTGGAGTCTGTATTATCTTATCTGAGAATTGCCCCTGTTACCCAACTCCACCTCTAACCACCTTCACACTCCCTTCTTTTGAAGAACATGCTGTCTGTATCTACTCTTCCTCCAAGTGGTCATCATCTACCAATCTCAAAGCACTGCCACCACCTTTATAAACAACTTCACCACCTGGCTCCTACACTTACTGACATCGCCACCATCATCAAGGGTGATTTCAATCTCACCAATTTCAAATACCACTCAGCTACCTCCAATCTGCTATCACTCACCTCTTTCTTTGGCCTCTCCCAGTGGTCCTCCACAGCCACTCACAAAGAGGGCAACGCACTAGACCTTAGGGCCTGTTCACATCACCGTTGCCCTTCAGTTGAGGGGTTCTGTCGGAGGTTTCCGTCGAGTTAACCCCTCAACGGAAAGGCAAACGGAAACCTAAGCTTCCGTTTCCCTCACCATTGATATCAATGGTGACGGAAACCTAGCTAATGGTTTCTGTCTGTCACCATTGTGACAGGGTTCCGTTGTTCTTGACGGAACCAATAGCGCAGTCGCTATTAATTCTGTCAAAACGACGGAACCCAGTCATAACGGTGACAGAAATCATTAGCTAGATTTCCATCACCATTGAGTTCAATGGTGAGGGAAACGGAAGCGGAGGTTGCCGTTTGCCTTTCCACTGAGGGGTTAACCCGACGGAAACCTCAGACGGAACCCCTCAACTGAACACAGACGGTGATGTGAACACAGCCTTATTTTCACATGCCTATGTTCCCTATATAACCTCTCAAACTCGCCTCTCCACCTATCTGACAACAATCTACTTACATTCTCTTCCCTTTTCTCTTCAACTGCCCCACACTGATGCACGGCCCGTGGAAACTGAAACTGTCACGGGGCTGTAGAGGATGGTGTGAGCCTATTGTTTCACCAAGGGGTTTGAGGTAGGGCTAAACAAGGGAGAAGAGTCTAAGGGCAACCCAGGTATTCACTCCTATACAGGGATCTAGACTTTTTCTGCTGGGGATCCCCATGTCACTACGCCAGAGTAGTCTACCTTGGTAACGGTGAATATAAACAGGTATAGTACAGAATCAGTAGATAGTATGCAAAGTCAGGTATAGCAAAAGTCAGCGGAAATAGCAGAGGTTCGCTACAGGTCACAAGCAAAGATGTCAGAGCAGACAGAAGGCGAGAATAGTCAAAGGCACAAGCAGAGGTCAATGCCAGGAAAATCTAACAGAGTATAAGGTAGGGAATCACTAGACTTGCTAGGATGAACCTTATTGCTCAGGCATGGTGTAATAGAAGGGGAGGTTTTTTAAATTCGCATGTTGGCCTTTAAGGTGGCGCCCTAGGGACGATGTAGCCGCTAACAGGGGAAGTGGCGCGCCCATACGAGGCAGGATGGAGACAGCGGTGGCCACGCACAGCAGAGGGAACAGGCTGCCGGCGTAACACCCCATAACTTGCTTCACTGATGGAAAGCTCTCCACCTTATTCTCCAAATCACACCTCACCACATGCACTTGACCCAATTCCATACCCACCCATCCTTTACCACAATACTGCGTTTATCCCAGCCGTAACCCATTTTTTCAGCCTATCGCTAACCACTGACATCTTCCCTTCATCATTCAAACATGCAACCATCCCACACATCCTTAAGAATCCATCTCTCAACCATTTTGTCCAACTATCGCCCCATCTCATTACTCCCATTTGCTTCAAACTTCTTGAACAGCATGTCTACCTTAAACTGTCCTCCCACGTCTCATCACACTCTCTTTTCAACCATCTACAATCTGGCTTCTGACACCATCACTCCACTGAGAAGGCCCTAACCAAAGTGACTAATGATCATTTAACTGCCAAAGCCTCCCAACATGACTCTGTGCGTCTCCTTCTAAAGCTGTCCTCTGCCTTTGACACCGTCGAATACTCCCTCCTATTACAAGTTTTCTCATCTCTTGGTATCACAGTACTGGTATTCTCCTGGATCTACCAATACCTCACCAACCAAACATTTAGTGTCTCAAACTCACATACCATCTCCTCATCTCCCCCTCTCTCTGTTGGTGTCCCTTAAGGCTCTGCCTGGGACCCTCGCTTGTGTTCATCTACACCCTTGGCCTGGGACAGCTCATAAAATTCCATGGCCTTTAGTACCAACTTTACGCTGACAGCACACAAATTTACCTCTCTGGCCCAGATGTCACCTACCTGCTATTTTTAGTTCCAGAGCATCTAACTGGTTATCCTTACTTCTTCTCCTCCTGCTTCCTTAAACTCAACATGGTGATAACTGAATTCACCATTATTCCCCCATCTCACCTTAACAGAAGTAATTACAATTAATGGCTCCTCACTTTCCCCAATCTCAAAAGTTTTGATTCCGCCCTGTCCTTCAAACCGCACATCCAAGCTCTTATGACCTCTTGTTGCCTCCACCTCAAAAATATTTCTCAAATCCGCTCTTTCCTCATCCTTGAGTCAAGAAATATGCTAGTACATGCCCTCATTATCTCCCCCTAGACTACTGCAACATCCTTCCCTTTGGCCTCCCATCACTTTTGCACCTCTCCAATTCTACCTCAAATCTGCTGCCAGGTTAATCCACCTCATTTAACCCCTGCCTTTCCTCCTCTGCTAATCCCTTCACTGGCTACCTATTGCCAGTGAATTCAGTCCAAAATATTACCAATTAAATACAAGGCTGTCCACAACCTGCCCCCCCACCATCATTTCTGCTCTAATCTCCGGACACCTCCCCACACGTAATCCCCGGTACTCACAAGACCTTCTGTTCTGCTCTCCTCTTATCTGCTCCTCATATCATCTTCTCCAAGATTTCTCTCGTGCATCCCCCATACTCTGATACACTCTATCCCAACACATCAGACTCTTCCACCATCCAAACCTTCAAAAGCAGCCTGAATAGCCACCTCTTCCCAAAAAGCTTACAACCTGCAATAACCCTGCTACCACTCCTCTACCGGATGAATAGCTTCTACCATCACCTTCTGTCTACTTGCCTTTTCCATTGTAGATTGTAAACCCTTATAGCCAGGCTCCTCTCTCCTTCTGTACCTACCTGTCCATTATTAGCTCTTTTTTTTATTGTACTTGTTGTTTTTATTGTTAATGTTATATATTTAAATCCCTTCTCGAATAAATGGTGCTTTAAAATAAATAATATTAATAATAATGACACACAGATGGGATTCAAATAGTGGGCTGTAGTTGTTAATAGGCGGTTAATAGCAGTCAGTTCTGTACCTTGGAGCCACACCAATTCTCAGCTATCTACAAGGGGCCAAAGTCCACCAAAAGTTGGAAGAAGCGAAAAAAGGTTGTTAAGATCTTATGAGCTTTGCAAAATAGGACCGAAGACACCCCAAAAAGTTAAACTGGTTTAAGTTTTTGATTGATCATTTCATAGGTAGAATCAGACAGTGCTGGCGTCAATGAATGAAAACATTGTTTACATCAAGAGGCGGAAAACCTGCACCGATCCTGTCCAACTGACACAGGTGCACAACTAGTTACAGAATATAAAACTAAGCCCCGCAGCTGTGTCAACTGGACATGATCAGGACAGGTTTTCGGGACAGGTCCCAAAACAACAGTGTTTCCATTCACTGAGAGCAAGTAGAAACCCTCTTGAAAAATAGTGATAAATGTAAACAAAGTATAATAGAAAGTTGCAGAATTACCTGTCTCTGGGGGGTCCAGGGATGTGGTCAAACTTTGTGTGGATGTAGTAGATATATCCAAAGCACAGAAGGAAACCTATGACGGCCAGAAGCAGGAGCAGCAAAATAGCCCCAGTAATAAAACCTAAAAATGCCATCTCATTAAATCTGTTCTGCCCTGTTGGGGAGACACTAAGCTGTGCGTCAGAGGAGGACAGAGGTTGTTTGTGATCTGTCACCAGGTTGGGAACTGCACTATATACTACAAGTAAGAGCATCCCTCCCCCAGAAGGACGGGGTGGTATGATGAACGTTCAAACAAATAAGGGAAACACTGAAGAGCTGAGTGGAGAAGGGATTCTGGAGGAACCACAAACTTCTTCTGTAGTCGAATAAATTACATTACGACTTTAACCCCTTAGTGACCGGCCTATTTTAGGCCCTAATGACCAAGCTATTTATTTTTGAAGTTTTTCCATTGTCTCATTCAAAGAGCTATAACACTTATATTTTTGCGCCGACGCAGCTGTATAAGATCTTGTTTTTTGCGAGACAAGTTGTATTTTTTAATAGCACCATTTTGTGGTACATATAATTTACTGATTAAAACTTTTATTAACTTTTTTTCAGGGGGAATAGAAAAAAAAAACAGCAATTTCGCCACACATTTTTTTGCGTCCTAAATTTATGCCGTTTACCGTGTGGTATAAATAACACAATAACTTTATTCAGCGGGTTGTTACGATTGCGACGATACCAAATTTATATAGTTTTCCTATGTTTTACTACTTTTACACAGTAAAAACACATTTTTTCAAATTTACTTGTTTTTGTCTCTCCATATTTGAAGAGCCGTAAGTTTTTTATTTTTCTGTCTGTGCAGCTGTATGATGGCTTTTTTTTTTTGCGGGATGACTTGTAGTTTTTATTGGAACATGTGACTTTTTGATCACTTTTTTTCACTTTTTTTAAGGCAGGATTCACAGAAAACAGCAATTCTTGCATTTTTTTTTATTTATTTTTTTCTACGTTCGCGGAGCCGGTTAAATAATGTAATAACTTTATAGTTGGGGTCGTCACGGATGCGGCAATGTGTTTTTCTTTTTTTTTTTACTTTGTTAAACTTTTTTACTAGTCCCACTAGGGGACTTCACTATGCGATCATCCGATCGCTTTTGTAATACACTACAATACTTCTGTACAATACTTTCTGTGTAAAACGGAAAGGCATCTGATAGGCCAAGACTCCAACTTAACTAGAGGCAAACCTGGGGGCCTTTTTTTAGGCCCCCGGTTGCCATAGAAGACACCTGTACCCTGCGATCTTATCGCAGGGTGCCGGTGGAGTGAGAGGGAGCATCCTCCAAAATCACTAGCGGTGCTAGCTATTGAGCGCCGTATCTGATGGATTAAATGGGCGAGATCGATACTTATTTAGATACCCCCGGTCGAGCAGTTCTTCTCCCAGCCCTCCCAGCAGGGAGATTTAACTGCTCATGTCTGCATTTATTTATTCCGATGCAGCGCTGTAAAAAGGCAATTGCATCGGAATAAAGCCCGTTAGTAGGCGCCATAACAACACTAATGGGCGGTCACTAAAGGGTAAAAATTCTTAATTTGTATTATTTTCTCCAAAGGAAGGAAAATAGTGTGAAGAAATTTATTGTACATTATGTAAAAAATATTTGGCTGCTTCTCTCCACCATCCTCTATAAACAGTCAGGGCTTATTTAGACGAACGTGATATACGTCCGTGCAACGCGCATGATTTTCACGCGCTTCGCACGGAACTATGTTAGTCTATGGGGCCGTGCAGACTGTCCGTGAGTTTCACGCAGCGTGTGTCCGCTGTGTAAAACTCACGACATGTCCGTTATTTCTGCGTTGTTCACGCGTCACGCACCCATTGAAGTCAATGGGTGCGTGAAAATCACGCGCAGCACACGGAAGCACTTCCGCGTGACGCTCGTGATTCGCGCAACAGCAGTAAAAAGTATGATTGAAAACAGAAAAGCACCACATGCTTTTCTGTTTACAAACATACAAACAGAGTGTCATAATGATGGCGGCTGCGCGAAAATCACAGAGCCACGCATCATACGAGGGTGACACACGGAGCTGTAAAGTACCTTTTGCGCACGCAAAACACAGCGTTTTTTGCGCGCGCAAAACGCACAAGCTCGTGTAAATCCGGCCTTAATGTGACGTATATTTTGATATCACCGCAGCGACCAGCTCGTGGCTTCCATGGTCACTTGGCGCTGGATGACATGTCCTCCCTCTGCTGACCAATGGAACAAGATAAGGCAGAATATAAATAATAAGCATTTTTTTTTTCATTTTGAAAAAAAAAAAAGTGTTTTTGTTTTCCCACAGTGAAACAGACCAGCAAATCTGTGACATAATTTTGCAGCAGGTTTTAACCCTTTGCAATGGCAAAGTGAAATCAACAGTAAAATCAAGAACAAAGCCAATGCAGATTCGACACTGATTTCTTTCTGCAGTATTTGAATGGGGTTTTGTAGAACGCTATTCACTTGCATTGTACGGGACTTTGCTTTGTATTTTTTATTTTCACACCCAAAATCTGCCGGAAATCCGTAACGTGTGAACATGGCCTTAACGGTCAGAAAACCCCTTAGAAGGGGTTGTCTAATCAAAGACAACCCCTTTCATATTGGATCTGGCCCAATCATCAGTCCAGCTCCTGTCATCCCCTGCAAACAGCTGATTTTGCCGAAGGAAGCATCTGCTAGCCCGGCATTTCCCCTCCAGCGGCCACTGCAGGGGAAATCTACTACATGGAGGACAACAAGATGTATGGCCTCCATGTAATATATGGGCGGCTCATGTTCGCCAGAGCGGCTTTCTGTTTTGGCTCATAGATGGGGTCCTCTATGAGATCTATATGCCCTAAGGGTATGTTCACACGGCAGCGTCAGTAACGGCCGAAATTACGGGGCTGTTTCCAGGAGAAAACAGCCCCGTCATTTCAGCCGTAACGGCATGTGCAGGCGCTTGAACGCTGCGTCCATTACGGACCTAACTGGAGCTGGTTTTCCATGGAGTCCATGGAAAACGGCTCCATTTACGTCTGAAGAAGTGACAGGACGCTTCTTTGGTGCGGGCGTCTATTTACGCGCCGTCTTTTGACAGCGACGCGTAAATATACGCCTCGTGTGAACAGACAAACGTCAGCCCATTGCTTTCAATGGGCAGATGTTTGTCAACGCTTTCAAGCCGTATTTTCGGACGTAATTCCAGGCGTAAAACGCCCGAATTACTTCCGTAAATAAGCCGTGTGAACATACCCTTAGAGGGCATACGGGCAGGAGTTGCATTTAAGAGACAACTCCATTAACCTCTTAACATCCGCCCATATGTGTTTTTATGGCAGCCGCCAAGGGGCTTTATTTTGCAGTGCCGCAAAAATACGGCTCAGTAGAATATCACTTGCATGGGGAATTGTGCAGCCAAACACCCAGTAGATATATAGTGTAAAAAAAAAAAAGGTCTTTCCTAACCTTCTGGGGTGCAATTTGAAAAACCCCTAATATCACCCCAACCGTGTCTAAAGCCCTTGCTCCGACACACAATTCCCCTAAGTCATGTAATGTTATATATTATTTTAAAAAAAACAGTAGACTAAAGTGGGTTTCTCTATATATTTATTAAGTCAAATTTGTTTGAATTTGAAAAAAAATATATTTGTTAAATATTCTTAACAGAATAAGGGCCCATTCGCACGATCGTGAAGATCATCCGTGGGCTGCGGATGGAAATCATGCACAGCACATGGATCCGTCGATTTCAATGTGGCCGTTAACACATGTGTGAGTTTTTACGCAGCGAGAGTCTGCTGGGTGAAACTCACTGCATGTCCTATATTGGTGCGTTTTCACGCATCTACGCGCCCATTGAAGTCAATTGGTGCGTGAAAACCACGCACAGCACACGGATGCACATCCATGTGTGATGCGTGATTTACGAATCAATTCGTTTGAAAAAAAAAAGATGAGCTTTGCGAGTGCGTGAAAAATGCATGCCACTCGCAAAGAACACTGATGCATAATGCACCACACACGGACAGATTTACGCGCGGAAATCTGTCACGCTCGTGCGAATGTAGCCTTAAAGCACAATAATTCTAAAAAAAAAAAATACTATGTAAATGTACAAATAGTAAAAGAAAAATAAAACAAATCCCTATCTGTAACGCAAAAAAATACATTGCTAAAACGAAGTGCAGAAGTGTTCGTGTGAGCTCTCAGCCGCTTCGTGTCTGTTCGGCTTTCTCCGGAAAGCCGATGTATCGGAGTACGGGCTCATAGACATTCTATTGAGCCCGTACTCCGATACATTGATTTCCGGAAAAAGCCGAATAGAAACTAAGCGAATGAGCGCTCACAGGACCTCTTCTGACGATTCATTTTAGCGATTGGTGGGGGTCTCAGTGCTCGGACCCCCACCAATCAAAACTTCTGACATGTCACTATGAACGTTTAGTTACCCTTTAGGTATAAAAATATGTGCAGAATTGAGGGGTTAAACTTTTATCAAACATTTACAATGGCACTGGTGTAAAGCTCAGGGCCACACGTTATACATTTACAGCCTATGGCTATTAGCAGGTCAAATATTAAAATACCTATATTCAGTATCTCTATAGACATTGAGACCTGTACAATAAAGACAACCTGCTGATTGGGTTATGCTTTCTAAAATCGAAAAAAAAATTGCAATAAAAACAAAACTGCAATATTTTTGTAATAATTTTGCACTACATTTATCACTGTGTGTTTCAAAATAAACTTATGTAGACTCAAAATTAAAATAAAAAGTAATCTAAATGGGTTGTCATTTTGGTCAAAAATTTGTGTGATCATGTAGGGATAAGATATAAATGTAATGTCTGACTGTCAATGTCTTTATTTGTTGATTATTTTTTTGGATTTGCGTTCCGCTCGAGGTCTCAGTCTGCAGATCACACCGTCCCAAGGACGCAAGGTCCCGGTATCCAAGATCCTGAAGCTTTGCCCTTCCACCAACTCAAACTCAAATCTCTGCAGGAGTTTGGCCATGACGACCTTTGCCTCCATCTGTACAGAGAGAACATAGACATTATATGGGACGGGTCGTTACATTTGCACACCATTAGATTACAAGACACGTTTTTCCCCCTGATAACACTTTTACTACTCTACAGTTTCAAGGCCAAATATTAATTGTGGGGAAGCTCCATATTGGTGTTCAACACATGTGTCAGCTATGTATGAATCGATACTACATCATCTCTTTGTATTCCCACCAATGTGTATTTATGGCATAATAGATGAACTGGTATTTTCTAGGCCAGTAGAGACCCCTTTACGTAAATAAATTCCTCTTCCTAAACTAATAGATAGACCCGGAGGACAGGTTGCTGTCTCTATGTTCGCCATTAAGTTGGTTTGCTGGCTCAGCCACATCAATAATAATAATTTTATTTATATAGCGCCAACATATCCCGCGGCACTTTATAACTAATTAGCCATTCAAACAACAGGAGTGAAGGCCCCGCTTGCAAGAGCTTACAATCTATGAGGAAAAAGGGGTGATATAACCATTGTTTTCTGCAATGGTCCAGCCATATGTTATACTAAGTAGGGTGGTGCTGCTTAGCATAAAGCTGTATGAGCCGGTCACCCAGCGTATGCACAGATATCAAGTGCATTAGGGGTGCAAGGAGTGTGGGTGATACGGATGAATGAAGGGCTCAGGTTCTGAGGGCGCGCTTAAAACTCTAAGATTTACAGCCGTTGACTTGGATGGCATGAACCCCGATTGGTCGTCGTGCACAACCTGCTGCACCACCTTATTTAGCCTTAGCGCTAAGACCTTCGCCAGTATTTTAATGTCTGACGTCAGCAAGGATATCGGTCTATATGATTCCGGTAATTGATTATCTTTCCCCTCCTTAGGTAAGACCACTATCGTTGCTTCATATAAGGAATCAGGTAATTTGCCTCTTTCAAAACTATCCAACAGGGTATTTAAGAATTGTGGAGCCAATTCATTTCTATATTCCTTATAAATTTCCCCAGGCAAACCATCCAGACCTGGAGCCTTCTCATTTGCCATATCCCCTATCGCCCTTTCCAGTTCCTCCAGGGAAATAGGTGCTTCCAAACGTTCTCTGTCCTCAGAACCCAGGATAGACAATTGAATGTTTCCCAGATAATCCTCCAATTGCTGTGTAGACTTAGTGTTTTTTTAATCAAACCTAACCCCAAGACTGTGGGTGTGCTGCCTAGGAGTAGTGCTTATGGTAGTACCCCACACTGAAATTGAAGCATCAGGTTTTGGTAGTCTAGTAGATGGTGGAAACAAAAGGAGATCACATTACTTCATAAAGCGAGAAATCTATATAGTACATATCAATTATGCCATACCAGCTGCTGATATATTATTCTGCTCTCTATACTAGAACAATCTATACCCCTATTCCTTAGTTTTTACCATGCACCTACCTGAGCAAATACTTGCCCAATACACGATCGTGGTCCAAGTGAAAATGGAAAGTATGCATAGCCAGGCCTGTGAAAAACAAGTAATATATTCACTGCATAATGCACTGTGCATTGTGATATAAAGGGCCGTACAGATTATACTACGGTACTTACTTCGGAGCATCAGGATGAAATCTGTCTGGATTAAAGACCAAGGGATCTTCATAAAATTTCTCCATCCGACCCATGATGTAAGAATTGAACTAGAGAAAAGAAATTCCAGATATTCCGAAAAGTCTTAGTAGTTTGTGTAATGCCACCACCTATCACCCCATCATTGTGCTTGGTAACTAGGTAGACCCATCAGGGCCAGCTCCAGGTTTATGTAGCCCCTTGGGCGACACAGACTTTGTGGACCCCTTTACGGGGGAACTCACGGCAGGAGTAAAAAATGGCAGAAAACTTTGTGCCCCCATATAGAAGTTAGGACCCCAGTTTGTGCCCCCATATATTTAGTGCCCTATATTTAGTGCCCCCATATATTTAGTGCCACGGTGCACTCTGTAGATTGTGCCACACAGCCCTCCTCGTAGGTACTGATACAAAGCACCTCTCATAGGTACGGCCACACAGCCCCCTTCATAGGTACTGCCACACAGCGCCCATCACTCGTAGTGCCACAAAACCTCCCTCCCTCATAGTACCACACAGCCCCCCTCCCTATAGCTAGCACCTTTGGGGCTTCTTCTAGGAGTGGAATCCCCAGCCAGAGAATCGGCAACGCTCTGGCCTGGGATTCCGCTCCAGGAGGAAACACTGACTTCACTGTCCATATATGGACAATGATGTCAGGGGCTCCCTCTAGGAGTGGAATCCCCGACCAGAGCGTTGGCAACGCTGTGGCCAAGGATTTCGCTCCAGGAGGAGCCCCTGACGCCACTGTCCATATATGGACAGTGACTCCAGGTGCTCCTCCAGGAGCAGAATCACCGGCCACAGGGTCAGCAATGCTCTGGCTGGGGATTCCACTTTGAGAGGGAGCCCCAAAGGCGCAATCTATAAGGGGGGTGGCACTACCAGGGAGGAGGGATTCCGCTCCTAGACAGGGGCTCCCTCTAGGAGTGGAATCCCCGACAAGAGCGTCGGCAACGATCTGGCCGGGGATTTCACTCCTGGAGGAGCTATGTCGGCAGCGTCAGAACCCAGCAGCCAAGTGGGCCCCCCCCCCCAAGGGTAGTGGGCCCGGCACTTGCCTGGATTTGCTGGGTGCTGACGCCGGCCCCAAGACCCATCACTTTATTTGAAATTCATTATGCCTGAAGAACTAATACTATCGTAAAGTTATGAAAAATTTCAAACACATCCTGTACAAAACTAGGGAAACACTGAATGTCCTGGACTAATACTGGGCCATGATTTGGAATACTCTAAATCTACATAGTCCATTGCCTACCATCATAGTTGTTCCAGGAGGAATCCTCACTCCTTCGATGACCATTTCCTCCTTAAGCGTTCTTGATGTCCCAGGAGCTGTTGGGTACAACCTCAAGGTTTCTTTTAAGACCTGGTAGGAAACAGAAAATTTTGTTTTGCTGTTACAAAATGTCAACAGAAACTATCTTTAAAGTTAAGCCCTCATCCTTGTTAGAAAGAACTCAACACAATAGTTTTTTGCTGGACAAAATCCATAAATCAACTTTTGAGTCAGACAACCCAAAGGACCAATAACTTAAATCTCCCTTGCTTAATAAGCTGTAACCAGGATGGGGTGCAACTTTCTAGTGTAGAACTCCTTGAAGTAGCATCATGACGCCAGGCAACAAAAGCCCAACAACCAATCTGAGGTTCCTCTTAGGTTCCTCTTAGGTGTCACAAACCTGGCAGGACATATTGGAATTATTTTCGCCAGTTTAGGGTTAACGCTGGCAGCATAGGTGTCTAACAGATCCCCCGGTCTTCACCAGGAACCACCACAAGTCAGTATGGACTTCGCTGCCAGGGACCTACAGATCCCAGCCCTCTAACTGCCCACTTAACGTGGGAAGATGACAGTATGAGGATACAGTGGCAAATTGAAATCCAAGAGATTTGTCGAACGAAGCCGAGGTCAGGGTCACAAGCACCGGTTCAGAAACAGAGTCACTAGTCAAGGTCAGGTCAGTGGTCAATCACAGATTCAGGATGGGACGTAATAGTTTGGCACCTGTTTGTGCATAGAAAGAGGCTTATAGAGAAAAAGGGTTCTAAGAGGCAGTCCAATTGAATCGTGACAGAGAGGTCTTCTAATTTGAAGGTAGTTCAAGCTGACCACTAGAGGAAGAACCAGTGTGTGGTACCGCACGTTCACCACTTGAGGGAGCTCCGACATGCAGCATCGGACACGACCGCTGGAGGGAGCTCTGACACTGAAATGGCTAAAAGACGATGCTAGGAAGAGCAGCAGAGTCTGCCCAGGAATTGGGACTGTTGGACACGGCAGAGTCTGCCCAAGAACAGCACACAAAATGCACATAACATTCGCTATGACAAATACTACAAGTTGGTACAAGATTAGAGTTGTCATTAAGTATAATTAAGTAATTACCAGGGTTTAGTGGTAAAGGGATTAGTTATGGAAAGTTTGTATACCTATGAGGATGTACAAAATGGGAAGGGTGGATTTTATTTAAAATAATTTCCCACTATGAATTATTATTGACTCGAGAGGACTCCCCCGAAGAGATAAAATGTAAAAAGTTGTATATATCCCTTAAATTTTTTCTTCCTGTATGGTATATTTATTGAATACATTTAAAGAAAAGGGGGGAAAAATGACAAAAAAGAAGTGCATCTGTCATCAAAATGTTGAGCTAATAATTTTAATACAATAAATGTTTTGGACTGAAAAAAAAAAGTAATCACAGTATTTTTTGAATTTCTTGATTTGACCAGAAAGTTGTATGCTTGTTGACCTTAGTTTGTGTACTATGTGTCCAGCAAGGAAACAAGATGGAAGTCAGTGATAGATATGAAAAAGTGACAATATCATCAGTACTTGTGGCAGATATTTCAGTTTTCCAAGATCTTCATATTCAATGTCTCTTTTGGAGCCAATAACGTCATCCACTTCAGACTGGACCCTGTGGAATCAGGAATATTTTTCTATCAGCTGCTAATATAATGGTAGAACTACAAGCAAGTTTATTGATAAATGAAGCTGATTTACCTTGTCAGGATCTCAGGATTCTTTGCTAATTCCATCACAGCAAAGGATAACTGGTTGGCCGTTGTTTCTTGACCTTAAGGCATTTGCAAATCAATAGTCAAGTAGAGATAGATAGATAGATAGATAGATAGATAGATAGATAGATAGATAGATAGATAGATAGATAGATAGATAGATAGATAGATAGATAGATAGATAGATAGATAGATAGATCGATAGATCGATAGATCGATAGATAGATAGATAGATAGATAGATAGATAGATAGATCGATATGAGATAGATAGATAGATAGATAGATAGATAGATAGATAGATAGATAGATAGATAGATAGATAGATAGATAGATAGATAGATAGATAGATAGATAGATAGATATGAGATAGATAGATATGAGATAGATAGATAGATAGATAGATAGATAGATAGATAGATAGATAGATAGATAGATAGATAGATAGATAGATAGATAGATAGATAGATAGTGTATATATGACAAAATGATGAATAATAACGCTATCATACAGATTTACTAACCAGCAATGAAGAATGTGACAAAGTTATCTATTAAATCCTCCAGGCTGCAGTCATCTTCCAACTCTGAAAGGACAAATAGAAGGCAATGGTGGGACCCCGGAATGACTGAATAATGAATAGCTCTGGATGTGGACGGTATTACAAATACATCTGACCAAGACTTGGGCTGTTCTCATGTCACCTCCTGTGGCTCAGGACCTCATGCAGAATAATAACTAGATCCCAACTCGATCATCATTTCCTTACTAATCTTCAGATACCACACCGTCACTCATGACCTTCTCCACCGGTCCTTATGTAGTCACCGTCACCCTCTCATACCCAGGGCGTCACTCACATCTTCCTCCTAATCTGGAATTCTCTTCTTCATGTCATCAATCACTCTTCAACCCTCTAAACGCACCCTAAGGCCTTATTCACACGAACGTGTCCGGTTTGCGCACGTAAAAAACGCAGCGTTTATCCTGTGTTGCAGTTCCGTGTGACATCCGTGTAGGGTGCGTGTCTGCGTTTTTTACGCGCGTATGTCATCCGTATGTCACGCGTTTTTCACGTCAGCAAAAACAACTGAAGGAGGTGTTTTTCTTTTTCTCATCCCTTTAGCAACTGTTGCGTGAATCACGGACAGCACACGGATGTGCGTCCATGTGCTGTCCGTGATTTTCACGCACCATTGACTTCAACGGGTGCGTGATGCGCAAAAAACGCACAAGGATAGGACATGCAGTTAGTTTCACGCTGTGGACACACGCTGCGTGAAAAACACCGAATGTCTAAATGGCCCCATTGAATTGCATAGGTCCGTGTGACGTCCGTTTATTTAACGCGCGTAACACGGACGTGAAATACGCTCGTGTGAATAAGGCCTAAGGCCGCAGTGGAAATCTTCCGCGGACATTTTTAACTTTGGTTTCTATAGCTTTTTAGTGCAGACGATGCGGAAAATAACAGTGTGGAAAATTTTCATTCTGCAGCATGGACAGTCTGTTGCAGAGAAGCAGTAAATTTTCACTGCAGATTTCAGTCTTTGCAATGTAAAAGCTGAAATCTACAGCAAGTCTGCTGCAAAATCCGTCACGTCTGGGCAAACCCTCAAATATGCTCATTTTGCTGCAGATTCATTGAATATTTGCCGAAACATTATGATCGTTGAGGGTCTGACCTTTGGATCCTGAGAATAAAGTAACAAAAGCACCTTTTTCCCTGCACAGTGGTGCTCCTGTACACCCGTTGTGCAGGGATCTACAACAAAACTCCTTTCCTGTGAATGAGTCAATGCTACAGTTCCTTGCACAGTGGGTGGCAGAGAGCGTCGCTGTACAAGAGCAAAATTTGTGAAGAAGCAGCAGTGGTTAACTAGCACCGCTGCTCCTTCATTCTGAGGATCAGTGGGAGTCCTGGCAGCCTGAACCTAAACGGATCAGTAAGTGATGGCATATTCTTGTCATATCCCATCACTTACAGCAATGGGAAACCACATTAAAGGCTATGTACACACTTTTTTTTTTTTTATAAAAATGTCTATCAGTGTGTTTGGTGAAACTTTCTAATTACTTTTTATTAAAAATTATTTTAACTTTTTGAGAAACAGCTGCTTTGTACTTTGTATCCTGTGTACAGAGCAGCTGTATCCTGCTCTGAATCCTGTAATCTGTCAGGTCAGTGGCACTGACGGGTTCTGTGTCAGTGGGTCCATGCAGGATCGAGCTGCTATCATTCACATCTAAGCACATACCTTAATTGTGGCAGCTTGATCATGCATGTCAGGACCCGCTGACATTGAACCCGTCAGTCCCGCGGACCTGACAGATACAGGTTTCAGCGCTAGATACAGCTGCTCTCTATACAGTATACAAAGCAGCTGTATCTCAAAAAGGAAAAATATTTTTTAATAAAAAGTATTAAGAAAGTTGCACAAAACACACTGATGGACATTTTTATTTAAAAAAAAAACGTTTTCGAAGGCTTACATAGCCTTGAACACTGTATTAGCATTTCTTATGTTACACTATGTAGTGGATGTTGTATTGTTTCTTATGTATTTGTTTATTTGCCTGTAAATATGTGACTGTGCACAACATCACTGAGGGGGTATGTTCACACGCAAACTCAAAAACGTCTGAAAATACGGAGCTGATTTCAAGGGAAAACAGCTCCTGATTTTCAGACGTTTTTTAAGCCACTTTTTAAAAAACACGGCCCATCGGAACAGAACGCAGTTTTTCCCTCTGAAATCAATGGGCAGATGTTTGGAGGTGTTCTGCTTCAGATTTTTGGGCCGTTTTTCGTGCGATTACGGCCCGAAAAACGTCCAAAAATAGGCCGTGTGAACATACCCTTAGGCACTCAGAAATTCGCTATAGACATAAAATTATTATTATTTTATTATAAATCATTAATAATAATAGAGAATGGAAGGCGGCTTTCCGTTGTTATAAAATATATTTCATTGTAGTAAATGGATTATACATAATCCCATATGAAAAACTCCTTCATTTCTGCACAATCAACATTTTTGTGGGCATACCTGCCCCTTTAAGAATCTGTGTGAGGATATCCATAGGTATGTCTTCTCCATCCTGAATCGCCTGCATTCTTCGCTCAATACATTCACGGCCAGTTTTCCTGAGGAGTTTGATATTCTCTTTGACATCTCTGATAAAAGCCTGTTTTCCTGGAGTATACTAGGCAAAGAAATACAAATGGTTTTATTTTATAACTAAATGATAACTTTTGAAGAATGCAAAAACTTAAAGGGGTTGTCAAGGATTAAGAAAACATGCCTGCTTTCATCCAAAAACAGTGCTAAGCCTGTCCATAGGTTGCGTTGGGTATTGCAGGTCAGCACAATTCACGTCAAGCTGCAACACCAGACACAACCCATGTGTGGCGCTGTTTTTTAGAAGAAAACAGCCATGTGTTTTTTAGTCACGGACAACACCTTTAACATCAGCTGGAGTAGAATCATAACTCTCCATTATATTGTCATTGATTATTACAGTAAAACATCATATGCAATATATTAATGGGGTTGTCTGCTTTGGAAAACCCTTTTTTGTTAAAGGGGTCCCCCGATGATAAGTTGATCGCATGGTGTCTCCCTGCTTGGCCCCTCTGGGGTGTTCATCAACTAAAGCTCCTTGCAATGAGCTGTAATCTGCGGCTGAAGTGTTCAATTTCCCTACAGCGCCACTACAGGAGAAATGATGCATTGCACAGTTCCCAATTAAATCAATAGGCTGTCCATGTAATGCTCATGAATGCTGGGTCCTCCAGAGGGAGAGACGCTCTTGGTAGCCACACTCCGCCCTGGCTTATAGATGGGAGTCGTAACTATAGGATCTCCCTCTAAGTTTCCAATAGGGTATTTGAATATGGGATTTTTAATATGCCCCTTGATGACTGTATGTATTTGTCTCCTCACTATAATGAGTCTGACCCTTGCGGCACTAATACGGGACAGTACATACCATCGCTAAAGGATTCCGTGTCTCAACCATTCCCCTCATAACAGTTGAAATGGCTCTAGGAAATGGCGTCTGATCATCATGAAGGGAATTCAGCTCCATCCCAAAGGCGACCTGGAATAGGTAAATGCAAATAGTGATAATAAGTTATTTTATTTAATACATTCCTAATTTCCATCTATATTAAAGGGGTTTTCTGATTTTATGTAAATAAAAGTTATTCATTGCATAATGAAAAGTTCTGCAACTAATACAATATACTTTGTGTTTCAATCTCTCATTGTTTTTAAGACCGCTAATTGCTGTCATTGAATGGGAACATTCTGAGTTATATTCAGAGAATGGCTTTAGGATAACAAAATCACATGAGCGCCATTGACTTCAAAGTCTAACCAAAACTATTACATGTAAAATAAATAGCGAGCATACGTGTTTACTGCATACTGTCATATATTGAACTCAATAATAACACAGTATGCAATATCTACGCACTATGTAAGCTCCCACACGCCCCCTAGTGGCAGCTGCAGCTCTCTGCACATCTGGGTGGTCAGGAGCCCCACTGTGCAGGAAAAACTCAGACCTAGGGAACGTATCACTTTCCTTTCGCTGCCATTTTTCCCTTTTCATGTTTGCTTTTTCATCCCCACCTTCCAAAAGCCACAACCTTTTTATTTATCCGTCGATATGAGGACTTGCTTTTTGCGGGACGAGTTGTCGTTTTTCACAGCATCATTTATTGTACCGTATAATCAGGGGCGTAACTGGGAAAGACTGGGCCCCATAGCAAACTTTTGACTGGGGCCCCCCTCCTCTGGGTATCACACAACCCCCCCTTGTAGATAGTGCCTCCCTATAGATTCCTCCACACAGCTCCCCCCTATAGATAGCACCAAACAGCCCCCTGTAGATAACGCCATACAGCCCTCCCCTGTAGATAACGCCATACAGCCCCCTGTAGATAACGCCATACAGCCCCAATTCCCCCCTGTAGATAACGCCATACAGCCCCCTGAGATAACGCCATACAGCCCCCCTGTAGATAAAGCCATACAGCCCCCCTGTAGATAACACCATAAAACCCCCCCGTAGATAACGCCATACAGCCCCCCTGTAGATAACACCATATAGGCCCCCCTGTAGATAACGCCATACAGCCCCCCTGTAGATAATGCCATATAGCCCCCTCCAAAAAAAAAAGGCCTGTAGTTTGTCCTACAAAAGAGATGTATCCCTATCACCTATCCACAGAATAGGGGATACATGTGTGATCGCTGGCAGCGATAAGGAGAACGGGGGACCGAAAGTCCCCCGAAGTTCTCCATGACAAACCTCGGACTTCCGGGGTCTGCGCAGTTCAATAAAAATGAAAGGAGCGCAGGTCACGCATGCGCACAAGCGCGACCGGTGCACAAGTCATTTCTATGGAGCTGCCGACACAGACCCCGGAAGTCCGAGATTTGTCATGGAGATCTTCGGGGGGACTTTCGGTCCCCCGTTCTCCTTATCGCTGGGCGTCCCAGCCATCACACATGTATCCCCTATCGGGGATGCATGTAATTTGTAGGAACAACCCCTTCAGTGGCGTCGCGCTGTAGCAGCCATAGCGGATGCTAGTGGAGCCTCCAGCCATGGGGGGGCCGTGCCGGCGGGTGGCACGGGCCCCCTCATGCTGCAGGCCCCGTAGCAGCCGCTACGGCTGCTATAGCGGTAGTTACGCCACTGCCCATGACCTGTTATATCCGCAGGGTTAAAAGTCCCATTAGGACAGTAAGTGACAGTGCGACACAATTATGACCAATATGTACCGTGGCAGGAGAAGTTTAGATTATTGCCAATATTAGTAGGTTTAGCAGTAATGAATTCTCATAATATAGAGAAATTGGGAAATAAAGTCCGTAAGGGGGATAAGCCCACTTTTAAGTACCTAGCTTGGGTACAAAATGTCCTCAAATAAACAAAAGGTGGGAAAAGTGAAAGTGATTAAAATAATGTTTAAATTAATTCATTTTGTGCAGCAGACATCTTGTCTGGTGATCCCATCTTGTTCTTATGTAGAGAATAAGAAAGACATTGTTCCTTTAAGACAAGTATATTAATGCTGATTTTGTATGTTATTAAAGTTAGTTATCTTTGACCTTGTTTCTCATGCGAAACTCAAAAGGAAGAAATATTGCTTAGTGATTATTGATGCATTTACGAAATGGGTAGACCATTTGTAATACCACAGTTATATCCATTCTCTTGGATGGATGAAGAGTTTGATTTTACGCTTGCTGAATATATGGCAAAAATGCTAACCAACAAGGAAGTTTCTATCTCTAATTGTATTCCAGGTGAGCCTGTACCTGAACCTGTGAAGCCGGGAAATTGGATATTATTTTAGTTGAGAAAGACCATATCAGGTTCTGCTTACCACAGCTATGGCCGTAAACATAGCCGAACGTACTGTAGCTCTTGGATACACTTAGGGAATTGCCACTATCCTCCTAGGCTACAAAAGACTGATTACAAAGGGTGGTCATTTGTTAGAAGTGACTGGTCTCAAACTTGAAAAATGAAATTAGTTATTCTAGGTATCCTATGGGGGTCCAAGGTGTGTCAACCTAAGGTATGGGATCCCTGGGAAACAGGGTCGGAGTATGATTCCCTAAAGACTTAGTTTGGAGAGTTAAATATTTTAATTTCACTGAAGGTGAGACTGCAACATAGGAAATAGATTTCTGCGCTGTGGTTAGAGATCAATGCAAGGATAGAAACATAGCTTATAAATTAGTATATTTGTACTATCTATGTAAATACCCTAATAAAAAGGATAAGGGACTATATGCTATAGGAACTGATGTTTCAGGTACTGACCCTAAAGGGCATTTCTTTATTGAAGTTAAGAAAAAGGATGCAACTGAAAGTTCTTTAGCCCCGAAGATAGACCTACCCTCTATAGTCTATCTGGCCAACTTCACTTATGAAGATAAAATGACATTAGAAACAGGTTACAGTGATAAAAATGAATGGTTCGCCTGCATGAGATGCACTGCAATCCAAAATAATAGAACTAACTGTATCGCTTGTGCAAAAACTAGGCCACATCTGGCTATTATACCGTTCAGTATATCAGATAAGGAGAACCCACAAGGTCTGCAATGTGTGTTCTCTTTATATAATGCATCATATAATTCAGGTGATAAATTATATAAGACATTCTCTTTATTGTACCCACCTGTGGGGAGAGATGAAATCCCTCCCTTAGTAGTTGCTTACCCAGGCAGCTACACCTGCTTTCTGAGGAATGGGCAAGGTAAGAAAGTAGGGAACCTCACTGAAGAGTTTTGTGACCGATAATGGTAATTACTACTCTAATTGGTTTACCAACCAGACAAGGGCAAGGACTGATCTCTGATGGCTATGTGGAGACAGGAAGGCCAAGTGGCAGGGAAGCTGTACTCTGGTTCAGCTTCTGATACCATTCCACTTGTTTTCATTCCTGAGTTTCAGAGAATGAGAACAAGCCCTGGAGATTAGCTGAATTGCTATAAGCGGTCTATCCCTGGAGGTTCCTTTGACCATAGAAAACAGGAGTATCCTGAGGGGTGCCAAATGAGTTTAAGGCCCAAAATCAGATTAAACAGGCTGGTGGTCTACGATAAATAAGAATGTCGACTGGATTAATTATATTTATCACAATCAACAGAGAATTGTTAATTATACCAGAAATGCAATAAAGGGCATTGCAGATCAGTTGGGACCTATATCTTTAATAACTGTAATGACGGGGGGTAGGGAAACGGACAAGTGAGCCCTAGTTTACCCGCCACTCTGTCCCTGCCTACTTGCAACAACCCGCCCTAGGCGACGGGGTACAACTGGGCGGCGGTCCCTGCGCTCAGTAAGTGCACGACAAACACGACAAACATACAAGGGAATACAAGCAAGGGAAAGGGGCAGTTGCCCACGGCAACACCGTGAGCAACCAGAGAGGTGAACGAGCCGAGTCAAGCCAGGAGTGTGCGAGGTACCAAACGAAGAGCAGAAGAGTAGTCAGTAAGCCAGGGTCTGTATGGAGCAGGATCAAAATAGAAGGAGCTGTAGCTGGGCCAGGAAACCACACAAAAAGAATCACAAGCACCGAGGGACAGGAAGGGCAGGCTTAAATAGACCGAGGGCGGGAGCTAGCTGAGTCTGGCCTGGTTGCGATAGGCTCTCCCACTCCTAAGCCTGCCAGCCTGAGTGGTGGAAGCTGGAAGCTGGAGATATGTTACTAGCAGAAAAAGGGGGTTCTGCAAAATGTTTGGTATCTTCTGTTGTACCTTTATTCCCTATAATACAGCTCCTGATGGTAGTATTACCAAGGCATTGGAGGACTCAAATCCCTGTCCAAAGAGCTTGCGGAAAACGCCAGAATAAATGACATCTTCACCTCATGGATTGAGGGGTACTTTGGAAACTGGACTGGCCTGGTAACCTCTGTACTCATGACCATTGCCGTTGTTGCCAGTGTATTTACTGTTAGTGGATGTTGTGTGATACCCTGCATAAGAGGATTGATCCAAAGGTTCATTGAGACCTCAGTGACAAAGACTATATATCAAGAGATTCCAAGTAAGGACGTATACGATGATTTAGAAACACCCCATGACGACTACCAAGATTCTGAAGTATGAAAGGGCTGGTGAAAACTTAAGAGAACTTTTTCTGGATGTCTCACAGAACATTTCTTGATAAATTTACAACAGGGGGGAATGTTAGGAAAGTTTTATTCTAAATTTATTTTTACTTCATATAATAGATATTAAAATATGCATTAAGCTATGCAAGCTTCTCAGAAAATGCTTTAGTCAGACAAAGTGTTAAATATGCTTTACTTTTTAACTTACCAAGTGTGTGAGACGGTTGAACTTCTGAATAAAGATTGCAATCTCCAGAGGAAGTCCAACTGTGGCCTAATCTCATTCTGAGGTGTAAAACATTTCATATGACAGGAAAGCCACAAACTGCAATACGCCTTGATATGTGTATATAAACCTGTGCTTATGTAATGAAGGCCAGACAACTGCTGATCTGCCACTTGTGTCCTTGCCGCAAGAATAAAAGAAGCGCCTTCTCAACTTATTCAGATGAATCCTTGAATGATTATTGATAAGAATAACAAGATTCCCCTAACACTCATATACCCTAAAATTATACCAGTATAAACTAGAGCTCGCCCCGCTAAATAAGAAGCCCTCATACCGCTAAATCGACGGAAAAATAAAAAAGAATATGGCGACAAAACTAAAATGTCATTTTTAACTATCAGTTTTTTCCTTGTAAAAGTAGTTAAACATAAAAAAACTATATAAATTTGGTATCGCTGTAATGATTTTGACCCGCAGAATAAAGTTAAGATGTCGTTTTTACCACATGGTGAACGCAGTAAAAATAAAACCACCCAAAAGATTAAGGAATTGCTGTTTTTTTCCTATTCCACCCCACAAATATTTTTTCCCAGTTTCCCACTATATTATATGGTACAATAAATGATGCTGTGAAAATCTACAACTCGTCCCGTAAAAAACAAGCCCTCATACAGCAATATTGATGGAAAAATAAAAAGTTATGGCTTTTGGAAGGTGGGGAGCAAAAAACTAAAGTGAAATTCTGAAAAATGGCTGCAGCGAGAGGGTGTTCAGACACCTGAGAAAATTGCTCAATCTTTGTTATATAAGAGCTGATGTATTTGGTGCAGGTGGGTGTATTATGAGGGTATGTTCACACGCAGTGTTTTCAGACGTAATTCGGGCATTTTACGCCTCAAATTACGCCTGAAAAAACACCCCTAATACGCCTACAAACATCTGCCCATTGCTTTCAATGGGTTTTACGGTGTTCTGTTCCCACGAGCCTTAATTTTAGACGTTGCTGTCAAAATACGGCGTGTAAAATGACGGCTCGTGAAAAGAAGTGCAGGACACTTCTTGGGACGTTTTTGGAGGTGTTTTTCATTGACTCCATTGAAAAACAGCTCCAAAAACGTCCGTAAAATACGCAGCGAAAAACGCGAGTTGATAAAAAAACGTCTTAAAATCAGGAGCTGTTTTCGCCTGAAAACAGCTCCGTATTTTCAGACATTTTTAGTCACTGCGTCTGAACATAACCTTAGCATTGTGTAGAACTACTGGCTAATATAAATAGTTATCATTCATAGTTACCTTGGCAATGACGTCCAGTGTGACTCTACTCAGCACCTCGTGCATTCCAACCTGACATTTTCCATCGGCCTTATCTGCCAGCAGGTCCACCAGGTCTTCTGCTTTTTCATTGAAAGTACCCATTAATCCTATCAGGTAGCTGGAAAAGAAGGTAACAACAGTGATGTAATGGAAACTTCAAATACCCTGTTGAGTTCTTAGAATGGGATGTCGGGTTTAGTGAAATATTAGCCAGAGTGGAGAATGATACAAAGCGTGTCTCTAAGGGTATGTTCACACACTTAACCAAAAACGTCTGAAAATACGGAGCTGTTTTCAATGGAGAACAGCTCCTGATTTTCAGCCGGTTTTTTAGCAACTCACATTTTTGGCGGCGTGTTTGGAGCTGTTTTTCTAGTCAATGAAAAATGGCTCCAAAAACGGCCCAAGAAGTGACATGCACTTCTTTTTCGCGATCGTCTTTTTACGTGCCGTTATTGGAAAACGAGATGTAAAAACACACCCTGTCTGAACAGAACGCCATATTTCCAATTGAAATCAATGGGCAGATGTTTGTAGGCATTCTGCTTCCGATTTTTCAGCCATTTTTCGGGACGTTTACAGCCCGAAAAACTACTGAAAACACTACGTGTGCACATACCCTAACTCTGGAGGACACCAGCACATCCATGAATTACACGGACAGCCAATTGATTTTAAAAAGGCTCTGTCACCACATTATAAGTGCCCTATCTTCTACATAATGTGATCGGCGCTGTAATGTAGATTACAGCAGTGTTTTTTATTTAGTTAAAAAAGTTATGACCTATTTTAGATTTATGCTAATTACTTTCTTAATAGACAACTGGGCGTATTTTTACTTTTTGACCAAGTGGGCGTTGTGGAGAGAAGTGTATGACGCTGACCAATCAGCGTCATACACTTCTCTCCATTCATTTACTCTGCACATAGTGATCTTGCTAGATCATGATGTGCAGTCACATACTCACACATTAACGTTACTGTAGTGTCTTGACAGTAAATAGACATCGCTTCCAGCCAGGACGTGATGTCTATTCACAATCCTGACACTTCGGTAACGTTTGTGTCGGACTTACAGCACAGCTCGCGAGATCACACTGTAAATGACAGCTTACAGCGAGATCACACTTGCTGTGCTGTAAGTCCCACACAAACGTTACCGAAGTGTCGGAATTGTGAATAGACATCGCGTCCTGGCTGGAAGTGATGTCTATTTACTGTCAAGACACTTCAGTAACGTTAATGTGTGAGTAAGTGACAGCACATCGTGATCTAGCAAGATCACTATGTGCAGAGTAAATGAATGGAGAGAAGTGTATGATGCTGATTGGTCAGCGCCATACACTTCTCTCCACAATGCCCACTTGGTCAAAAAGTAAAAACACGCCCAGTTGGGCATTAAGAAAGTAATTAGTATAAATCTAAAATAGGTCATAAAAGGTTTTTAATACCCCTTTGGATGTATTCGCAATAGTAGAAGAAATAAATAAGGGTAATCTCAGTGTAACCACCAGGGTGGCCCCAAGATAGACTGCTACAAATAAAAAAAACTTTCTCTAGTACTTGATATGTCTCCATTAAATGCAAAAATGTGCGAAGTTGTGACCCTGACAAGAGATCAGACAAATGATGTAGACCTCCTGGGACCCAGTCTTGTATACCTAACTTGGGAATCATTAGATCCAGAACCTCAAGGAATAGTTGCTTTGATGGTAGGGATTTTTGGGAGAGGTAAGCTTGGATCATGCGCACACGCCAAGATTAGACTACGAAGGGACACCCCTCCATTTAATTGTGTTTCAATGGACGTCCAACTTGTACCACCGGAAGGGGACCACCAGGAACGTATCTGGTTTGCTAAAGTCGCTTTATGATTGGGGTGACTTTTTTAAAGGGTGTGGCGAAACAACAGTGTTGGTATTGATATTGATAGCGTTAAACAAAGGTTCTTACGTTCTGCTGAATGCTGGATCCATAATCCTTCTCTGTTTGTGCCAGTGGTCATAATCTCGATCTGTCACTAAACCCTTCCCCATGAATCTATAAAGGGGAAAAATGATAAAAAAGTGTAAAACACTGCACTAGATGACAATTTAAAAATAAATACTAAGGTCAATGTACAAGTTTTGATTCAAGGGTTATAGAAGCAAAGGAAAGCCACCGGAAAATGATATACTGTATATATACATTACATACTATATAGACATTGGCCCACATTTACAAAGCAAATTTTTTTTCATAAACTCCCCACAAAAAAATTGCAAACAATGACGTACGACAAATTTGCTGTAAAATATGCAACGTTTCCATTCACTTGCCAAATTTTGAACGCAATGTGAAAAGTGGATGAAGTCCTCAAGGAGAGATAGTTTGGGCCGCATGTTTTAATGTAAAACTAAGTGAAAATGCCAAAAATTTTGGCCTCGTAGCAGGCGTAGATATCATTTTCTGCTTGTTTAAAAGGTGCTTTTTCATAAATATGGTGCCAATCACGCCAACTATCAACTTTTCTAAAACCGCCAGTCTTTGTAAATCTGGGCCATTATATACCGGATCCCCATGGACTGGACACTAAGCCAGTACTAACACCAATGACTGTACACTTGCCCACTGAGTCTCCCTGGACTGAACAGCATTCCACTGACACACCAGGAACTAGACCAGATGCCGCTAAGGCTTCGTTCACATATCCGTCAGGGCTCTATTCTGGCGTTCCGTCCGAGCTTTCCGTCAGAATGGAGCACTGACTGAAACAAACGGAAACCATATTGTGAATTATAAGTGGGTTCATGATTTGCCAGGTTTGCCTTTGGTGTCAAAATAGCCTGGCCGGTCAATTCTGCTAGTCGAATGTGGACTGGAAACTGGAAACAATGTTTTTTTAATGTTCCGATGCATCTCAAATAAAAAATTAAGCAGCTGTTCAAATAGTCTTGCATTTAAATATCCTACCATTTTATATCTACAGCTTTTGTTCAGACCTATACATCACTGTGGTTACAGACTACAAATAAATCCTGTGTAGTCTGATCTTGCAGTCATACTTCCTTCTATCTGTTCCCTACTTCATGCTAACCTACCGAATGCATGTTGGCAAGAAGTAAGGAACAGAAGAAAACGAGTATAAATGCAGGATCAGACTACACAGGGTTTGTTTGCAGTCTGTAACCATGGAGACACATAGGTCTTCATGTCTGCCTAGGAGCTGTATACACAAATGGCAGGATATTTTCAATGGAAACTATTTGCAAAGTTGATAAAAAAAAATATGTACATAAAGTTAAAAAAATCATTGGCTGGAAAGGTGAACATACGCTTTAAGACAATTTTACCTTGCTCCAAACATAGTTTCAATACGTTTATAAAATTCATCTTTGGTGTATTTAGGTGACATCAAGAATTCCTGTGAAACAAAACAAAACTGTAATACAAGATAGGATAAAAAAAAAGGTATTGATCAGACATTTACACTGCTGGTTATAAAGGGAAAATTAACAGAAATGTATTATCAAAATATATCCGGTTCTAGCAGCGGAGATACATAGGTGCACAAAGTACCATTTGTGTATGTATGCCAAGATAAGGTGTGAGGTTACAAATATACACGGTCATATTGGGGTAGATGTGTGTTTAGAGATAGGAAAATACAGGATATGAACTAATGAGGGGCAGAATGCACTGATTTGAGTCTGCCCATTAGTTGTTTTCACAGTCCCAGGAAAGCAATGAATTTCTCATATGCAGAATTCACATAGATCAAGAGAATACAGAAATAGAGGGAAATGGACTATATAGACATGTGTGGTTACTTGCCTTAACTCCTTCTGGGCTAGCAACAAGGACGAATGTACTGTGCAATCCATTAATACGAATCACTGGACCGTACTTCTCAACCCTAGGAAAAAAACACTATTAGGGTATGTGCACACGACAACGCCAAATAAGTCTGAAATTACGGAGCTGTTTTCAGGAGAAAACAGCTCCTGAATTTCAGACGTTTTTACAAGTGCACGCGTTTTTCGCGGCGTCTTTTACGGACGTAATTGGAGCTGGTTTTCATTGGAGTCAATGAAAAACGGCTCCACTTACGTCCCAAGAAGTGTCCTGCACTTCTTTGCCGCGGGTCGTAATTTTACGCGCCGTCTTTTGACAGCGACGCGTAAAATGACAGCTCGTCTGCACAGAACATCGTAAGACCCATTGCAAGCAATGGGCAGATGTTTGCCGACGTATTGGAGCCGTCTTTGCAGGCGTAATTCGAGGCGTAAAACGCCTCCATTACGGCTGAAAAGAGGTCGTGTGAACATACCCTTAGGGTATATTCAGACGGTGCGGCCAAGTGCCGTTTTATTCCTGTTTTTGCTGTAATTTTGAAAAAACTTTGCCATTTTGCTGTGATTTAGTGTGGCAGTCGTAGTAAAAAAACTGTGACATGATCGCACCGTCTGAATATACTCTAATGGCATTGAAACCTGAATAGATACATGTGAATGGCCGAAGACTAATAACAAACTGTAGATTTCCTCATCTAAAAAACACTTTTATAATGGTCCATAAATCAGCTGATTGCTACAGTTCCGGCTGTTGAAACCCTGGCAATGAGCTGGTTACAGATTTCCACTGCGGTATTTGAATGAATTGCTGACCATGTACTAGGTGGACGGGCTGAGTCCTACAGGGTTATAAACGCAAGCGAAAGCCATCGGAAAATGATATACTGTGTAAAGTTTACACCAGTTTACACCATTTACACAATTTTTTACTTAGTCTGCGGCCCAAAAAAGTTGCAAAAAATTATGTGCGACAAATTTGATGCTAGTCGCTCTCCATTTTGGTTAATAGAGGGTGAAGCGCTAATAGGCCCTATTGACACAGAATTTTTGGGCACTGATTTTGATGTGGAAACCGCGTCGGAATCAGCACCAAAATTTGTTAGAAAATTATTTCAATGGGATGTAGAGGCGTTTGTTTCCCAGGCGACTTGTGGCCGCTCGTGGGGAAAAAAAGCAGCAGGTCATTTCTTCTGGCGTTTTTTTGCTTGCGGTCCTTGCATTAGCTTCAATGCTGCGGGCGAAAAACGCAGGGGAAAAAAGCGCAGGCAATTCAAAATCTGCCTCAAAATTCCTGAAAACTGTGTGAACAGGGCCATAGGGTATATGAAAAGGTGTTTTTTTTTTTAAATTGATATAATTCTTGTATAGAACGACAAACGTTCTCCATCCGAACCTGAACATTTCTGTCTGAATTTTTGCAGGACAATACAAACTGGTGATGTAATTTTTAGGGTATGTGCACACGAGAACTGGCTTTTACGTCTGAAAAGACAGACTGTTTTCAGGAGAAAACAGCTGCGTCGTTTCAGACGTAAAAGCTCCTCCTCGCATTATGCGAGGCGTCTTTGACGGCCGAACATTTGAGCTGTTCTTCATTGAATTCAATGAAAAACGGCTCAAATTACGTTTTAAAGAAGTGTCCTGCATATAATGTATATAAGTGTCCTGCATATAATGTATATAAGTGCCCTGCATATAATGTATATAAGTGCCCTGCATATAATGTATATAAGTGTCCTGCATATAATGTATATAAGTGTCCTGCATATAATGTATATAAGTGTCCCGCATATAATGTATATAAGTGTCCTGCATATAATGTATATAAGTGTCCTGCATATAATGTATATAAGTGTCCTGCATATAATGTATATAAGTGTCCTGCATATAATGTATATAAGTGTCCTGCATATAATGTATATAAGTGTCCTGCATGTAATGTATATAAGTGTCCCGCATATAATGTATATAAGTGTCCTGCATATAATGTATATAAGTGTCCTGCATATAATGTATATAAGTGTCCCGCATATAATGTATATAAGTGTCCTGCATATAATGTATATAAGTGTCCCGCATATAATGTATATAAGTGTCCTGCATATAATGTATATAAGTGTCCAGCATATAATGTATATAAGTGTCCTGCATATAATGTATATAAGTGTCCTGCATATAATGTATATAAGTGTCCGGCATATAATGTATATAAGTGTCCTGCATATAATGTATAGAAGTGTCCCGCACATAATGTATATAAGTGTCCTGCATATAATGTATATAAGTGTCCTGCATATAATGTATATAAGTGTCCTGCATATAATGTATATAAGTGTCCTGCATATAATGTATATAAGTGTCCTGCATATAATATATATAAGTGTCCTGCATATAATGTATATAAGTGTCCTGCATATAATGTATATAAGTGTCCTGCATATATTGTATATAAGTGTCCCGCATATAATGTATATAAGTGTCCCGCATATAATGTATATAAGTGTCCCGCATATAATGTATATAAGTGTCCTGCATATAATGTATATAAGTGTCCTGCATATAATGTATATAAGTGTCCCGCATATAATGTATATAAGTGCCCCGCATATAATGTATATAAGTGCCCCGCATATAATGTATATAAGTGCCCCGCATATAATGTATATAAGTGTCCTGCATATAATGTATATAAGTGTCCTGCATATAATGTATATAAGTGTCCCGCATATAATGTATATAAGTGTCCTGCATATAATGTATATAAGTGTCCCGCATATAATGTATATAAGTGTCCTGCATATAATGTATATAAGTGTCCAGCATATAATGTATATAAGTGTCCTGCATATAATGTATATAAGTGTCCTGCATATAATGTATATAAGTGTCCGGCATATAATGTATATAAGTGTCCTGCATATAATGTATAGAAGTGTCCCGCACATAATGTATATAAGTGTCCTGCATATAATGTATATAAGTGTCCTGCATATAATGTATATAAGTGTCCTGCATATAATGTATATAAGTGTCCTGCATATAATGTATATAAGTGTCCTGCATATAATATATATAAGTGTCCTGCATATAATGTATATAAGTGTCCTGCATATAATGTATATAAGTGTCCTGCATATATTGTATATAAGTGTCCCGCATATAATGTATATAAGTGTCCCGCATATAATGTATATAAGTGTCCCGCATATAATGTATATAAGTGTCCTGCATATAATGTATATAAGTGTCCTGCATATAATGTATATAAGTGTCCCGCATATAATGTATATAAGTGTCCCGCATATAATGTATATAAGTGCCCCGCATATAATGTATATAAGTGCCCCGCATATAATGTATATAAGTGCCCTGCATATAATGTATATAAGTGTCCCGCATATAATGTATATAAGTGTCCCGCATATAATGTATAGAAGTGTCCCGCATATAATGTATATAAGTGTCCTGCATATAATGTATAGAAGTGTCCCGCATATAATGTATATAAGTGTCCCGCATATAATGTATAGAAGTGTCCCGCATATAATGTATATAAGTGTCCCGCATATAATGTATAGAAGTGTCCCGCATATAATGTATATAAGTGTCCCGCATATAATGTATATAAGTGTCCCGCATATAATGTATATAAGTGCCCCGCATATAATGTATAGAAGTGTCCCGCATATAATGTATATAAGTGTCCTGCATATAATGTATAGAAGTGTCCCGCATATAATGTATATAAGTGTCCCGCATATAATGTATAGAAGTGTCCTGCATATAATGTATATAAGTGTCCTGCATATAATGTATATAAGTGTCCCGCATATAATGTATATAAGTGTCCTGCATATAATGTATATAAGTGTCCGGCATATAATGTATATAAGTGTCCCGCATATAATGTATATAAGTGTCCTGCATATAATGTATATAAGTGTCCGGCATATAATGTACATAAGTGTCCTGCACTTCTTTGACGAGGCAGTCATTTTACGCGTCGTCGTTTGACAGCTGTCAAACGACGACGTGTAAATGACAGGTCGTCGGCGCAGTACGTTGGCAAACCCATTCAAATGAATGGGCAGATGTTTGCCGACGTATTGTAGACGTGTTTTCAGGCGTAAATCGAGGCATAATACGCCTCATTTACGTCTGAAAATAGGTCGTGTGAACCCAGCCTAAAAGTGGCATTCCCATCTTATAATGCATGCATTGCTCACTAGTATATGTCATACCATTATGATCAGTGGGGATTCATCCACTGGGACCCCCCCTGATCATGGGAAAAAAGGGACCTCGGTCCCTTTGTCTCATTCCTCCACAGCTATGAACCCAACCACTTGACGTGCAGAGAACTGTGAAAACCCTTAGGGTATGTGCACACGATAACGGCAAATACGTCTGAAATTACGGAGCTATTTTCAGGAGAAAACAGCTCCTGAATTTCAGACGTAATTGCTTGTACACGCGTTTTTCGCGGCGTCCATTACGGACGTAATTGGAGCCGTTTTTCAAGAGTCTTTTGACAGCGACGCGTAAAATGACAGCTTGTCGGCACAGTACATCGTAAAACCCATTGATAGTAATGGGCAGATGTTTGTCGCCGTACTGGAGCCGTTTTTTCAGACGTAATTCGGGGTGTAATTACGTCTGAAACTTGGTCGTGTGAACCCAGCCGTAGGCCTGATTTACAAGGGCGTGTGCGTTTTGCACACGCAAAAAACGCTGCATTTTGCGTGCGCAAAAGGCACTTAACAGCTGCGTGTGTCATCAGTGTATGATGCGCGGCTGCGTGATTTTCGCGCAGCCACCATCATTATGACACTCCGTTTGGATGTTTGTAAACAGAAAAGCACGTGGTGCTTTTCTGTTTACATTCAGAGTTTGACAGCTGTTGCGCGAATCACGCAGTTCGCACGGAAGTGCTTCCGTGCGGCAGGCGTGGTTTTCACGCACCCATTGACTTCAATGGGTGCGTGATGCACGAAAAGCGGCGAAATATAAAACATGTCGTGAGTTTTACGCAGCGGACTCACGCTGCGCAAAACTCACGGACTGTCTGCACTGGCCCATAGACTTGTATAGGTCCGTGCGACCCGCGTGAAAAGCACGCGCGTCGCACGGACGTATATCAGGGTCGTGTAAATGATGCCTTAGGGAGGCTGTGTTGCCGTTCCCTGCACAGAGGGTGAACGGGAGCGTCAGGTATATACTATGTAGGTGTATACTGGTTCTGAAGATACTGGAGGTTATGGCAGTCTGCGCCCATAGATCAAAAGTGATGGCATAGCCTAGGGATATGCCATTACTTAGGTGGATTTTTGCAAAACTGCAACACAATGTAGCATAGACTGCAATGTGAGATCACACCTTTCTTATCATGTAACTACCCCTTTAATTAAAAAAAAGCTTTCACTTAGGCTGGGTTCACACGACCACATTAACGTCCGTAATGGACGGATGTATTTCGGCCGGAAGTCGCGGACCGAACACAGTGCAGGGAGCCGGGCTCCTAGCATCATACTTATGTACGATGCTAGGAGTCCCTGCCTCTCCGTGGAACTACTGTCCCGTACTGAAAACATGATTACAGTACGGGACAGTTGTCCTGCAGAGAGGCAGGGACTCCTAGAATCGTACATAACTATGATGCTTGGAGCCCGGCTCCCTGCAATGAGTTCGGTCCCGGACTTCCGGCCGAAATACTCCCGTCCATTACGGACGTTAATATGGTCGTGTGAACCCAGCCTTTACCCATACATGTGCACCTGAGTGCAGCATGTAATGGGCAGGGCTGCACAAACCCTGGGGCACTTTACATTTTTTTCCTACCCTCCTCAAATATAACGGCACCGATATCTAAATAACAGAGGAAGGTAGGAAAAAAATGTAAAGTGCCCTAGGCTATTATCTGTCAGACTGCTCAGTCATTTTCTGCTAGAAACTGCAGAACTTCCCTTATCCTGAGATAAGAAATGTAGTCGATTAGATAAGCCCCCACTGACCAGACTCCTGTTCTAATAGCATTCTCCATAGAAGACGTAAAAAAAAACGCCTAAAGCCCCTCATAATAATAAATCAAATCATATAGCAGCCAACGTACATGTCTGGTGATAACTTACCATTCCAAAAAGGTGTCATATATGACCATATTATTCTTCATCAGCTTAATTATTGTGGGTGAGTGACCAAAGAGAAAACTGAAAAAAACAACAACAACCTACATTATATATAATGTAATTATTTCTTTCATTGATGCTGCAACTTAAAGGATATGTAAACCTTTGAACACTTTTTTTTTTTTTTTTTATGTATTATGGAGTTTTAAGCAACTTTTTAATTGTTTTTTATTTAAAAAAATATGTACTTTTCAGATACACATTCTATATTTCCTGGACACAAAGACGCTGTATCTTGCACTCAGAGCCGAATCCGTGAGGTCAGCGGGACTGACGGCTTCGATGACAGCAGGTCCTGTGTTTCTCTGACACGCAGGATCCACCTCTTATCGATCACATCTCAGTTAGATGTGATCGATAACAGGTCGATCCACCTGTTGTCACCAAAGCTGTCAGTCCCGCTGACCTGACGAATTCGAGCGCAAGAAACAGCTTTTATGTATCCAGGATACATAGAAATTCTATATATAACGGCTGAAATTTCAGGAGAAAACATCCCCGTAATGTCAGCCGTAACGGCATGTGCAGGCGCTTGAACGCCGCGTCCATTACGGACGTAATTGGCGCTGCTTTTCATTGGGGTCAATGAATAACGGCTCCAATTACGCCCCAAGAAGTGACAGGTCACTTCTTCTACGCGGGCGTCTATTTACGCGCCGTCATTTGACAGCGGCGCGTAAATATACGCCTCGTGGGAACAGACAAATGTCAGCCCATTGCTTTCAATGGGCAGATGTTTGTCAACGCTTTCAAGCCGTAATTTCGGACGTAATTCGGGGGTTAATACGCCCGATTTACGTCCGTAATTAGTGTGTGTGAACATACCCTGACAAGCACTTTAAAAAATGCCATGAAACCTGCACTGGTTAGAAAATATACCCTAAACCCGATATATTATAATGTATGAAACAGCTCAAGGACATTGTGTTACACCTTTTCTTTCTACCAGTAGCTGGTTAGAGCTGCTAGAACCAGGACGACTAGTTTTATTGTTTAGAGGAAACATTTATTTTATTTTTTTAAATGTCTTGAAAAAAACTCAGTTGACCTTTCACACACCAATGTACATATAATGACTGATTGGGAGCCGGTCTGCTATTACAGTGAATAGAGAGAAGGCGGAGCACTATTATCACGGGATAATGACACTGAGCAATCTGTGATACTCATATTCTTAAATACCACTCTGTTGAAAGTTACTTCTTAATATACATAAAACTGCTAGGGGCTGAGTTTCCATTGCTTAAAACTTAAAGGGGATACCCAACTTCTGAAAAAAAATGTTAACGGCAGCGAATGTTATAAAATACCAAATAAAAACCAATACTCACCTCTATAACCGCCACGCAGCGCAGAAGCGGTAGTGCCCCCCACTCTTTGTTTACAAGCAGCCAGCATGTGACCGCTGCAGCCAATCAGTAGCTTTAGCTGTCACTTGCCGTACTGCTTGCATAATAACTCCCATCGATAAGCGGTAATGCCGGGCTTGTAAACTATAACCCGGGAGACCGCTGAAGCGTCCCAGCTGGATCGGCTGGGGATTGGAGAAGTTTTTTTTGTTGTTATATAACATTTCTTGCTGTTAATATTTGATTTCAGAAGTTTGATTGTACAATGAACAGTTATGCCACTTTCAAGAATACTTTTGTGTATCAATACTCCACAAAGATCTCTGCATGCTGTCAGTGAATAAGAAAATTCTTCTTTACATTCAGAAGCGAAAAACCCATACAAGCCTAATACTTTTCGCAGTTGAGTTTTGCTACTGCTACTTTGTACTTGAGATAAGCAGAGGTGTCACTTGAAGCTCCTGGGTCCCAATGCAAAGGCTATAACTGGGATCATCCACTTACAGAGCTCTTATGTGGCAAAGAAGCTTGTGTTTCCCCCAGATACAGGGGCCCAGTTTGATTGTAAGCTCTGCTGCTACACTATTGGAGACGGAGATGTGACAGCTGCACCCATGAAAACTAAAACAATAGCATATTGCAGAATTGCAAGTTATTGATGCGGCCAATGCAATACTGTTCCTCTGTACACCACCTCCGAACTCCTTACCTGTCTCTGGGGGGACCAGGGATGTGGTCATACTTCATGTGGGTGTAGTGGATGTATCCACAGTAAAGAAGGAAACAAATGACAACCAGAATCAAGAGCAGAATAAAAGCTTCAGTGATGAAATTCCACACCCCCATTTCTTCTTCTTCTACCGAGCTGAGTATCGAAACAGGACAGAGGCTGTTTGAGATATTACTAGAATCCAAGCTGGGAACTGCAGGCTGCACAATAAGTCATAGCGCCCCACCCCCAGAAGAACAGGGAAGTGTTTTTCACATTCTTGGGCTGAGGCCCGACACATAAAGAAACTCAGTGTATCTAATGTATGAATTTTTCCTAGACAGAATGAGGCATGTATTGCAACAATTTTGAAATTCTGGTTGTCTTTATTGCTACACTGTTTTCTCATTGTAATGTAGCATTACAAACACAGATGTAAAGAAGAAAATAATTTCCAAGGCACCGGATATGGATAAAGACTTAAAGGGGTTGTCCGGACATTTTTTTTATTGAGGATAGGGCATCAATATCAGATCGGTGGTGGTAGATCGGTGGTGGTCCGACTCCCGGCACCCCCGCCGATCAGCTGACTGAAGAGGCTGTGGTGTTGATCATTCATCGTTTACCAGGAACAGCGCTGTACACACGGGTAGTGGCTGTGCCTGGGATTGCAGCTCAGTCCCATCCACTTGAATGGGACCAGAACTGCAATCTCAAGCACAGCCGCTCCCACACCTCCCAACTTTCTAGTATCACAAAGAGGGACAACAGATGCGGCACACGTGCAGCGCGTCACGCCAATTTTGTACAATTTTAAGCCATGCCTCTAATCCCACCAAGAAATTCAGTACCTATTGCTCTGGAAGCCCACGATGTAAAAAGCAATATTTAGGGTACAGCCCACAGAAATCCACAGAGACACTCAGGATCTGCTGTCACTGAAGCCATCAGTCCCACTGACCTGACAGATTCAGGTTTCAGCGCACGATACAGCTTCTATGTATCCAGGATACATAGAAGCTGTATCTGAAAAAGTAAAAATCATTTTTAATAAACATAATTTACAAAGTTGCACAAAATACTAAAATACATAGTTTTAGTAAAAAAACAAACAAAAAAAACCAGGTTTACATAGCCTTTAAATGAACGTCAAACCTTATCGTAAGGTTCAAAGAATAAACATCCCTGTATTCCCTGGATGTGAAACAAAATTAATCTAAACATACAAATAAATAATCCAAATTTATACAAAATGAGATAAATAACGTAAAAAATAAAAGGGAAACATATTTAAAAAGAATTAGGCACAAAAATCAGAGAGGCTTGTTTATAAGGGGTAACATACAAATTTGCTATAGAGGTTTTCCTTTATGAGCTCAAGACCTTATGATGTCACTATCTGATTTACATGATATAATTTGCATATGTAAAGGCGCTGAATAATGCCAGCCACACACGCTGCAATAATGACCCCATTCATATAGAACGTATCCAGTTTCAGATATTCAAATGCAAATGCACTGGACAATATTCAGGGTGTAGGCAAGGAAATCTACTGAAGGATGCTTTGCTTTCTGCTGTATTACAATGGTTTAAATATCTAAATATGTACACCTGTAGGTATCTATAGGTATAGACTAGGTATCTATATTATTTCTAGGTATGCATTAAATATAGGCTATTCACCAATAGACCTTGTTCACACAGTGCAGATTTGCCGCAGATTTTGCATGCATTTTTTGGACCAAAACCAGAAGTGGATCCAGAACAGCAGATCTATAAGGTCAATGTTTATAATATTCTTCTGTTTAGGTTTCATTCCTGGTTTAGACTTAAAAAATACATACAGAATCTGCAGCCAATCTGCACTGTGTGAACAAGGCCTTAGGCCTCAAGCACACATCCATTGCCAAATATACGGAAGTGAATCACAGATCCATGAAACACGGACCGCACACGGATGGCTTCCGTGTGCAGTCCGTTGTTTTAACGGACCAAATGAATAGAATGCCGGAGACTGATCCGCAAAGAAAACGGACAGGACCTGTTCTAATTTTGGAGGAACGGCCACATGGTTCAGTTAAAAAAAATGGAAGTGTGCATGGCCCCATAGGAATGAAAAAACGGATAGCACATTCGAGCATTTCACTGAAGTGTGCTTGAGGCCTTAGGGCGCAGTCACACGCGGCAGATATTGTTGCAGAAATTTATGCGGCTGAAAATCAGTTCTATTCATCTGAATGTGGTTGTTTTTTTCTGCAGCAGGTATATGGATTTTTTCAAGTATCACTTAGATGAATGGAACTGATTTCCAGTCGCAGAAATTTTCTGCAACATGATTTGCCGCGTGTGACTGCACCCAAATACCCAAATAATACAGTCTGTTTTATTAAATTTGTCTGAGATTATTAAAAAGGGTCGGCTGTATTTTCGGAAACAGTGCCACTTTTGTTCATGGGCTGTGTATGGTATTGCAGGTCAGCCCTATTTAAACAAGAACGAAAAAAGAAGAGGAGGAAATTTGAATCTGCAATGTAAAATATAAAAGAACATATAGGGATTTAATGAATTCAGGAAAATAAAAAAAATCTTAAAGGGAATGTGTTGTCAGAAATTATTTTGGGGTGTTACTTTTATCTATGAGATTTTTCTACTTATTGACAGTAAAGCTCATACATCCTGCTGGACTTCCTACACAGGAAGTACAGGAAGGAAGTGTGTGTCTCCAATATGGCCGCCCCAGTGAAGGTTTTAAAAATAGAAAATATATAGTTGAAACCATTTTTATAAAAGACCAAATATTTTATTTATGGTCTATATATTTAAATTGAATTAATAAAACGAAAATGAAATATATGACACATTCCTTAAAAAAAACAGTACCCTAATTCCTAGAATGGGGGGCAGTTTCAATGGCACACAATTCACCCCTGCCTGCCTCCTGTTATAGGAAATTGGACCCTCTGATTTTCGTGATTTATTTTTTTTTAAACTCGTGTTATTGAAAGTTAACAAGTCCATACACAGATGTCATGTACATACATAATTGCACAAATAAAAATGTTGTTATTTTGCTAGTATTACATCAGTTTAGCATACAAATCTCTAGGAATATACAAGAGCAGACATACATATCACAGAGTCAAGCATCCGGAAAAAGAAAACGACATAAAATTTTTTAATGGTGGTACATACAGTACAAACAATATGTGGCATACGTGTGAACACTATAACATGATCAGACAATGTCCTGCACAAATAGCGCATCCCTAAGACCTATATACCTAAGTGCAGTGAATAGCGTAACCGGTGAGTCACACCAGGAACCCCCATACCTATGAAAACTTTCCCTCACATCCTCTATTTTTATATACTATCTTGACATATGGCAAAGTAGAGTTTACCAGCGATCTCCATTGTGGGATCGTGGGAGGTTGTAGGCCCATCCACCTAATCGCAATGGCCTTACGAGCCAGGAACAGCACCTCCCTTAAGAATATCCTAGTATGAATCGACCACAAGTCATCTGTGACAATACCAAAGAGACAAAGTAGAGGTGAAATAGGTACTGGGAGGTGTAGTACTGTAGAAACTAGTGCAATTACTTCTTCCCAAAATGAGTAAAATAACGGACATAACCAAATCATATGCCAGAAATCTGACCTATGGGTTCTACATCTATGGCACCCTGTGGTTGGGCGTCTATCCATTTTATGAAGTTTAACCGGAGTCAGATAGCTTTGGTGGATTATAAAGAGTTGAGTCATTCTATTATTAGCAGAAGGGGACACTAATGTATGAGACTTTAGCATATCACTCCAGACTTCAGGTTCAATGCTTAGGTATCAGCTCCAATCATCTCGCCTCTAAAATCAGAGGCGCTGCTTCCAGTTTGGCCTGAACAAGAAATTAGTATATAGCCGATAAACAAACCTCTAGGACCTAAAAATCAGAAATAAGGGGAGAATTAGATATGGATTGTCCCGATGACGGGTACTGAGTATGTAGCGTATGCCTAATTTGTAGTAGCTTAAAAAGGGATTCCCTGGGAACGCCGAAATGCGTTTGTATTTGCGTGAAAAATTTTATATTACCATCTATGTACATGTCTCCGACACATTTTACCCCATGTAATTCCCAGAATTGTGGATATAGAGCGGTCGTTATGTGGGGTGGGGAGGAATTGTGGCATAAAGGTGTCTCGACCATTACGTCAGTAAAAGAAAGTCGTTTATTTGGCGCTAGCCATACCTGTGCTGCTATCCTGTGTATTGGGAGTAATTTTCGAGGTGTCAAGGTCGTGCCCTCTAGAATCGGCCACAGGTGAGGCATGTCTAGATAAAAAGCGAGATGATGCTCTCTATTAGGAAGAACTTCCAGGCTAGTCCAAGAGGTCAGGTAGCGCAATTGTCCAGATAGGTAATACAGATAGATGTCTGGAAGAGGGGCCCCTCCGGAATACTTGGGTCTTTGCAATGTGGTTCATTTAAGCTTCGATCTATTCGTCCCCCGTATAAAAGAAGGAAATACAGCATGAACAGTTTTAAAGAAAGACATGGGTATTGGGACCGCTGCACGTTCCAGTATATATAGGCATTTTGGGAGTATAATCATTTTTATGAGATTAATGCGGCCAGAAACAGCTAAAGGTAGTGAACTCCAGATTTTAAACTGATTTTCGTGATTTTTAATTGCTGTTTATTAATGTATGTCCAAGACTTCGCTCAACATAAAGAGAATGTGTGATGTATTTAATTTTAGTTTCATTGATACGATTTGAGTATAATAAAACAATAATAATAAGGACTTCCGGGAGGTGGCGCTCTGAGCTGGCCGCATTTTAAGTGAGCTCCCACAGCGGCTGCTGAGTTTGCTGATATAAGTTGGTACACCAGATGTTTGACTTTGTGGCAGGCGGGATATGGGGTGCATAAGAGCCCAGATACGCCCAGACCGGCTCTCCACTTTCCCCAGAGGCGCATACCCAATTCAGTAGAGGACGGGGAACGAGCGGCCCGGCAGCAATTTTGCCTTCTCATTCTCCTGTGGCCGGCACACGACAAGGGAACAGAGGAAGCCTCAGGAGAGGTCGGTAATCTAGAGGACTTAAACCCGACCCTAGGAGCTGGTAACCTGCTTTTGCAACCACAGGTACCCTCTACAAGTGAAAGGAGAAGGGAAGGATTTCTCCCGCCATCACACGGGCGGCTATTTTATTTTACAGACATCTCCCTGCTAAGAGAAAAAGCACAGTGGGCTGTATATCTTATAACATCACTTGAGTGAATTCTACGAAGCACAGGCACTCATTGCTGCCATCATTTAATTATTGCTTCTTTGTGACTCACTGAACAGTTTACTGAGATCTGCATACAATCTGCAACTGTTACACAGGGATCTCTCTGGTGTACTTCTAAGAAGCTGAATAGCCAGTAGCGTGATACATATCCCACACTCCGGATTCTTTCATTAGCAGGCGCTTTTACTTCAATAACGGACAGTTTCATCTGTACGGATACCTGCAGACATCATTTTTTCTACACAAGAATTGCACTTGGTTTAACAATTTTCATCTTTATGATATAACTGTACTATCTCTGTGATACCGTCCGCATTTTCTAAAGGGTTAACTCATCATATAACAAGCCATGCCTTCTTACACAATTAATAAATTCATGGGCAATAGCAGCCACACAGCTACCAGTAAGCCTGGTAGGCCACCAACCCGCAATGCCAGTGTGGAATCTCCCCCTAAGGACGGTGCGGAGGGGTCTTCTTCACAGTTGCACTCGACTGCAGAAGCGCTATCAGCAATACTCATGCCAGCCATCGACAACCGTCTTGTCATGTTCCAATCATCCTTGGATCAGATTGTCTGGCAAGTCACAGCGCATGGCGCTAGACTCACTGGAGTAGAACAGGGGGTGTCTGACTTGGAGGAATCTGTGCATACGCTCACTGATCAACTAGAGGAAAAGGGACAATTAGTACCATCTCTTCAAGACAAATTGGACGACTCGGAGAACAGAAGTCGATGCAATAATCTACGACTTATTCGAGTTCCTGAGTCTGTACGACCCCAAGACTTGATGAAAACCACTCCTGAATGGCTCCCTCAGACTCTTTATGCCGTGCACCCTACAGAGTCAATACAGGTGGAACCGGCTCACAGGATTGGCCCAGAGAGGCTATGTCAGCCAGGCCTCGTTCGGTTATATTTAAAGTTCTCAACTACCAGGACAAGATAAAGATCATGGAAGCATACTTGTCTTATGAAAACCAACATTTGTTGCTGTTCCAGGACTTTTCAGCTTCTGTGGCGGCCCAGCGTAAAGCCCTTAATCCTGTGTGAAAAGTCCTGGTAGAGAAAGGTATCAGATTCAATCTGCAATACCCAACGAAGCTTCGATTCACTTACAAAGGCAGAGCCTGGATGTTTGAGGATCTGCAACGGCATTGGACCTTCTACATTCCTCTACATCAGCCTCACAACCTGCTTCTCCTTCTTAATATGGATGGTATCACTGTTTATTCTTGATTGACTACTGATGGTCCTCAGGTCGCTTCCAGTTGATTGCCAAAATAAATATTCTTATGTATTGACGACTCATGTTTTGCTAATATGGTTTGGATTATTAGCTAGTTGGGGGGGATTAGAATTTCCATGTGCATCTTTTATAGGGGTACAATTTAGTAATTGAAGGGACGAACCTGCTCGCTGGGAAGGGTTTTTGTCTCTTGTTCATACACTTCTATCTAGTTCTGGGTTCCCTCTTATAGGGATAGGTTAATGAGTATCAACACAGATTTATCATCCTCAATACTGAGAACCCTAAAATGGTGTTCGTGAAATGTCGATGGCCTAAATTTGCCAGTTAAACTAAAAAAGATCCTCAATCACATATATAGATTAAAACACTGGCTAAATCCTACGTTGCCACATTTATCTTTGGTTCAGGCTAAAATTCAATTCTTGTTTAAAATGGATTGGTTGAATGCTCTCACAGACAGGGAAAATCTTGCCCAAAGGTTCATTGGGGATTAGTCGCCATTTATTACCACCCTTTCACTTGATACAAGACAAAGACTTTGAACACAATTTGAGCAGACGAATTGGTTCCTTATGGAGACCCTTCAGGGCCGTACCCCAATTCCTACCATTACATAAACTTGTATTGAAGTTTACACCAAAATGTTCTGTTGTTTGATTATCCATAATGTATAAGGGGGGTGTTATTACAGTTTTCTGTTGTATTTTTCTTATGTCTTTGTACTGCTTAAAGAGGCTCTGTCACCAGATTTTGCAACCCCTATCTCCTATTGCAGCAGATCGGCGCTGCAATGGAGATAAGAGTAACGTTTTTTTTTTTTTAAAAACGAGCATTTTTGGCCAAGTTATGACCATTTTTATATTTATGCAAATGAGGCTTTCTAAAGTACAACTGGGCGTGTTTAAAGTAAAAGTACAACTGGGCGTGTATTATGTGCGTACATCGGGGCGTTTTTACTTCTTTTACTAGCTGGGCGTTGTGTATAGAAGTATCATCCACTTCTCTTCAGAACGCCCAGCTTCTGGCAGTGCAGACACAGCCGTGTTCTCGAGAGATCACGCTGTGACGTCACTCACTTCCTGCCCCAGGTCCTGCATCGTGTCGGACCAGGGAGGACACATCGGCACCAGAGGCTACAGTTGATTCTGCAGCAGCATCGGCGTTTGCAGGTAAGTCGATGTAGCTACTTACCTGCAAACGCTGATGCTGCTGCAGAATCAACTGTAGCCTCTGGTGCCGATGTGTCCTCGCTGGTCCGACACGATGCAGGACCTGGGGCAGGAAGTGAGTGACGTCACAGGGTGATCTCTCGAGAACACGCTGTGTGTCTGCACTGCCAGAAGCTGGGCGTTGTGAAGAGAAGTGGATGATACTTCTCGTCAGAACGCCCAGCTAGTAAAAGAAGTAAAAACGCCCCGATGTACGCACATAATACACGCCCAGTTGGACTTTTACTTTAAACATGCCCAGTTGTACTTTAGAAAGCCTCATTTACATAAATATAAAAATGGTCATAACTTGGCCAAAAATGCTCGTTTTTAAAAAAAACAAAACGTTACTCTTATCTACATTGCAGCGCCGATCTGCTGCAATAGGAGATAGGGGCTGCAAAATCTGGTGACAGAGCCTCTTTAAAGGACAGAGTAATCTTTTGTCATTGTTTTATTTGTGTAATGAACAGTGTATAATACACTGCATGTGTAATTCAATAAAAAAAAAAATAATAATGAATCTTCCATGGTAGTGGCCATATTAGAGACACACACGTCCTTCCTGTATTGTCTGTATAGACTGCACCATGCTATTGGCTATTACAGCCTCCAGGAAGTGATAAAGTACAGCCCCTCCCCCAGAGACCAGGAAGTGGCAGGGGAGCTGCATACAGAATGTTATCTGTGTATAGTATAATTCTCCTCATCCCGTGCCTGTGTGTACAGCAAAGCTGACAAGTAAGCTACAGAAAACAGGAACTATCAGCTTAGGCCTCATGCACACGGCCGTGCTTGTAATCACGGCCCGCGATTGCGGGTACGACCAGCTGCGGACAGCAGCCCGCATTTTCGGCCCGTTCAGCCATACAAAGTATGGGAGCACGGCCCGTAAGAAGCAAAAGATAGGACATGTCCTATCTTTTGCGGGAACACTTCTACGGCACGAACACCTATCCGTAGCGATACAGAAAGGTGTCCACGGCCAATAGAAGTGGATCGGTCCGCAAATTGCGGACAGTATTACGGAGAATTTGTACGGTCGTCTGCATGGGGCCTTATTGTGTGTGTTCTAGTGGCTGATGTGGAAACCGGAATATTTGTAGATTTATTTTTATTTAAAAAGTCACCTTTGCCTCTGGCATGGCCTAACAGGCGTATAGGCATGGCAGGCCTGAGGGCCTTTATTAGACCTCCGGTTGCCATGGCAACACATCGGCAGCCCCTGATCGCATTTGCGGGCCACCGAGGGGTGACAGAGGTTAACTACGATCACAGCCGATAAAGCAGGAGCCCAGTTGACTGATGACAGCCGAGCACTCACTCCTTCTGGCATGAGATACCTATGCCGGGCTTATTCCGATGAGCTGTGGAATATTTCCCCAAGCATTTAAAGAGGACCTGTTAGCTCTCCTGATGGTCAGTTTTAGTAAATCCTATATGAATTTTGTAAAAGGAATGGAACATATAAAATGTAAACTCTAAGAGTGTACAGTATGGTATAGAACAGACTACAAGATTTCGCTATTTGCATATTAAAGGAGTTGCCCATATTTAGAAAAACATGGCTGCTTTCAAAAACAGCGCCACACCTGTGAGTGGTATTGCAGCGCAAATGTCAAATACGATACTAAAAACATATACAAAACACCAATGATAAGTGTGACAAAATGATCCACTAACTGCAGATCACAGTCTTTTTTCTAAATCTGTAGGGAAAAAAAATAATCTAAAAAGTTGTGAATATATATTACGGTGTATTAGAAGATTTTGTAAAATTGAATCTTATCTGTGACTTTGCAGGGATGTTTGACCTATGGCATTGAAACTCGTAGCATATCCTGCAGGTCTTTAACCTTACAGCTGTAGAGGGCAACGTAATATGTAGTAATGTCGGGTAATATACCCTTTGTCCATTACTGCTAATACATAAATGGTAATGTTTAGCATTATGTCTAAAAGTGAGCTTAATTTTGATTATAATAGTTCAGACTTATTTCCCTAGAATTTTGAATCCATGGCCACCATTGTCTCTTTACACATTGTGTCATAACTTAGATTTTAGCGTTGGGGGAGTCTCCTGCAGTCACTACGCTGTATATCAGTTCTGTTTACCGGTGCTCTAGTGAACTAGTATGGTATTTTTATTTTTTTTAAATAGTTTTTTATATGTATTAAAATATGATTACAAAATGTAAAAGAAAAAATAACAAATATGGTATATAATAAACCACTGTGTAAAATCGCACTTCTTCATACAAGCTGTAATTTTCATTACTACCAACAGATGGCAGTCTCTTGTAACAAAAAATTGCATTCTGGAAATATGTTTTTAAATTTGAATGCTCCTATTTGCAGAACTCCACCCTCAAATATCTGTGTATTTCCAAACCAGCCAGTAGGGTTACGCTGCGTCTCTTTAATTCTTAGCACAGTGGGTTGAATTTTAAACCTTATGTAAGAATCTGAAAAACAGCCAGCACCAGCCTCAAAATGTAAACCCTCAATAAACATACAGGAGTAAAAGATTCAAAAAGACACAAGTCTCCAATTGTGATGAGGGGGGATGCAGCCCCCATATGATAACACTGGATATCCTCACTCTTGTGGAGTAGTAGTGCATATTAAAAAGGGGCCACCAGTGCTTGATGCTTGGAACATTGTATTCCGAAAAAAAAAATTAGTGTAAATTTTAACATTTTGCCTCAAATCAATAGAATTGGCACATAATTCAATTTCCTTAATTCTTTTCTAACCCTTTAGAGGGGTTTTCCACTACCGGAAAACTGATGACCTTTCCACAGGATAGGTCATCAGTATATGATCGGTGCGGGTGCGACACCTGGACCCCGCACCGATCAGCTGCTCCGGATGCCTGCGGGTACCGGATGTCATTGCACAGTATGCAGTGTACGGAGCCGGAAGCAGTTGGCTCCGTACCCTGCGTAGCGGCCGTACTGCAGAACTGCAGCTCTGCTCCTATTCACTTGAATATTCGCTTCGGCCGATATTCTGTGACCGGAGCCATCTGAATCCGCCGTGGACGTCCGGTTCCCAGGGGCAGCCAGAGCAGCTGATCGGTGCAGGGTCTGGATGTCGGGCCCGCACCGATCGCACACTGATGACTTATCCGCTGGATAGGTCATCAGTTGTCCGGTAGTGGACAACCCCATTAATGATATTACGCATTTTAGTAAAATGTGTTCACCCCCTGCAGTCATAACTATTTTTTTTTCTTCAATGTTGCTTTACGATAGAGTGTATTTTTGCAAGTTCTCCTTTCTATAGAAACCATTTTGGGTTACATATAATGTACTGAAGAAATGTTATAAAAAAAAATGGGGGGGGGGGGTAGAAAAAAATAGCAATATCGCTATTGGTTTTTTGGATTTATCTTAACGACTCTCACCGTACGGTATAAATAATGTTAACTTCATTCTACTCTGTTATGTTTCACTACATTGGAAATCATAAAAATGTTGTTTGTTTTTTATAAAATATTTTTGTTTGTGTCGCCGCATTCCAAGACCAAAAAAATTTCTATTTTTACCCTCAACGGAGCTGTTGGAGCGCTTGTTTTTCTTTGGTACAATTTTTTGGGTACATTTGTTTTTTTAATTTCTTTTTATTTGAGAGTCGAGATGAACAAAAAACAGCTCTTCTGGTATTTTTTTTATTTTTTTATGTGTTTACCGTGCGAGATAAATAGTAAATTCATTTTATAGTACAGGTCGTTACAGATGCGTCAATACCAATTATGTAGTAGGCTGGATTCTCACGACCATGTTACGTCCGTAATGGACGGAACGTATTTCGGCCGGAAGTCCCGAACCGAACAAAGTGCAGGGAGCCGGGCTCCTAGCATCATAGTTATGTACGACGCTAGGAGTCCCTGCCTCGCTGCGGGACAACTGTCCCGTACTGAAAACATGATTACAGTACGGGACAGTTGTCCGGCAGCGAGGCAGGGACTCCTAGCGTCGTACATAACTATGATGCTAGGAGCCCGGCTCCCTGCACTTTGTTCGGTCCGGGATTAGTGGCCGAAATACGTTCCGTCCATTACGGACGTAACATGGTCGTGTGAATCCAGCCGTAGTGTTTTTGTTTTCTTTCTACCCCATTCTCTGGATCTGCGGGGGTTCCAGTGGTGGGACCCCCAGCGATCAAACACTTATCACCTATTAAGTGGATAGGGATAAGTTGTTTTGGTGGGATAACCCCTTTAAGAAACAAAGGCTCTGCTCAAACGCATGTTAACGCCAATCTGTCACAAGACGATGCTGCCCATATAGTGGGAATAGGCCCGCTCTACTTTTAGCCCAAACGGCACCTAATATTATTGTGACGTTTGGCCAATAAGAGCGATCAAAGAATACAACAAACTCATGGTTGTGTCCAGTGTATTCATGAGGGCAGCGCTCACCCTCGCCATCACTCTCCTTTGATGGTCGCGTTGCTGTGTATCTACTGAGAGGGGTTGGGGGAGCTTTCGCCTCATGAATACACCGGACTCATAACTATACGCCTGCCGTATTTTCTGATAGCTCCTACTAATGGGAAAGCGGACCTGTCCTTGTAATATGCTGCCATTAAACATCGCAGCTGAGTAACAATGAACGTGATTGGTCACTAAAGCTCCACCCTTTAGACTCAGGGACAGGTGAACCCCTCAGACTCATTCGCATCTATGTAAAATTTCCGGAAAAATCTCTCAACAGGAAACGAACAAGAGTCGTCATTTCATTGGATCCTACCATGAGGATTGTTATATTACGGATTGTCTTTATGAATATAAAACCAACTTCATCGTTATAATTAATTCAGCATTTTTATTCAGAATTAACACACTATTTGTTGACGGTAAGCTGCCACGGTTTTTATTGAATTTCGCCTAATAGATTGTTTTCAACTGTATCAGCCATTTTAAGATGGGGTGAGGCTGACTCATATTCTATACGGGGATTACTGTCCGCAAAATCCCCTGTCCTCTTCATCACTACTTCATGACTCATATCTCCAGAGACATTTACTTATGTATGACCGATATTAGCTGCTCTTTATGTTAATTTGACTTGTATAGGTTCTGTACTTCGAATTTACAGCTCCATGTTACACAGACAGGACAGTCTCTATCATTGCTGCAGGTGAAATCACGCATCTGAGGTAACTAAACTTCCCGCCCAAAACTGAAGTGCGACGTCGTCGACGCGCGTTATTTTGAATTCCAAAGTCCCGTCTCGCTGTAGACGCGCCACCATCACGTGATCTTGCCCTTTGAAGCCTGGGCGTGTCGTTTCGAACACTGCGCCTGCGTCATATACAGCCCTGTTGGACAACTGCGCAGGCGCCAGTGGGCGGAGCCGGCACCGGCTCATTCTGGTGACTCGGAAGCGGCACCTCCTTATCAGTGGCGGCCGCCGGGATTCAGGTCCCTCCTTCCACCAGCCCGTCCGTCCTCCTTCTCAGTCCAGCACCGGAAGCTTGTGACTGGCGATATCCGGCCGGAGTGAGAGCACAGCGGGACCGGCCTGCTTGCCCCGGGCACCTTCTCATGTGGTAACTGCCACCCAGAGCGGCGCTGTGAGGCTATCCTGAGTCGCGACGTTAACTCAGCAACAGGGTAACGCTCTGTCCGGTCAAGAGAGACTGGGACTGAGGCGGCATTGAGGGCTATTCTGACTTCCCAGGAGCGCCCCGCCTCACGGAGGGGTAACCAGCAGTCTCCATCACACCGCACCTCACACGGGGCGACCACAAGCCCTGAGTAACCGGCACCGTATCCAGGGGTGACTTATACAGGAACGTGCATGTCCAGGACTGAGTGCCTCACCCAACACCTGTAACCGAGAACCTCAACAACGGGCACCCGACTCCCTCTAAGCCCCATCACCTCATACAAGGGGCACCCATCTCTTGGACTGCCACCCCAGAGGGCATTTACCAACTTTCCTTAAAGGGGACAGCGTTATATCCAGGACCCTAATCTCCAATTACTGAACCTTCCGTGCCCACCACCTGGCCTAGTTGCTCTTGGGCAATTTATTTGCCACCCAGGTATATCTGCCCGTGATAATGGACAGAATATAGTATCTTGGGCACATAATTCTGGAGGACCAGCACCGTGTATTTTATTCTTTTTGCAAAAGGGAAGTGCAGCCCCCTCAGCTTTACTGCAAAGACTTTGGATATAACTTTTGTGGAGGACGCTCGCCACTCCAAGGATCTTGGATACACCCGGTTTCCTATTTCCATTAAAGCCGTATTTAATGCTCCACCATGGGCAAGGTGCTTTCCAAGATTTTCGGCAACAAGGAGATGCGGATTCTGATGCTGGGACTGGACGCCGCTGGTAAAACCACCATCCTGTACAAACTGAAGCTAGGCCAGTCCGTCACCACCATCCCCACCGTGGGGTTCAATGTGGAGACCGTAACGTATAAGAATGTCAAATTCAACGTATGGGATGTAGGAGGACAGGACAAGATTCGACCTCTATGGAGACATTATTACACCGGGACCCAAGGGCTCATCTTCGTGGTGGACTGCGCGGACCGGGACCGCATTGACGAGGCCAGACAGGAACTCCATCGTATTATTAATGACCGGGAAATGAGGGACGCCATCATCCTAATATTTGCCAATAAGCAAGACCTTCCGGATGCCATGAAACCACACGAGATTCAGGAGAAACTTGGCCTGACCCGGATCAGGGACAGGAATTGGTACGTGCAGCCGTCCTGTTCTACTAGCGGGGACGGGCTCTACGAAGGACTCACTTGGTTAACTTCCAACTACAAATCCTAATGACTATTAGAAGATCCGTTACAGTTTTACGATATTACTTCTCCGAAGAGTATATTGGAAGAAAGTAATGTCCCGGGATTATGCTGATCTAACCAATCACCTTGTTAAATTACAAAGAATGGGCTGGAAAATGTTATATATAAATATATACTGGTTTTTTTTGGTTTTTTTCTTCTTGCTCTGCTTTTAGGTTTCTGGCCTTGCAAATCTTCCAGATACAAATTTAAACATGACTTAAAAAAATCAAGCTGTAAGATGTGGGAGTCCCAATGTTTAGGTTTTGGGGAGTAAATGCTAAATTCCCGGGTTTTTTTTCCCCTTTTCCCGGTTTTTGTTGTAGTTTCTGCATTCATACAGGGTATGTCGCTAGGTCTCTTTCCACTAGTAAACGTTACAAATTATTCTTTAAAAATCACCCGGCGGTTTTGTCTTTTATACCAAGACTGTTTTTAATAAGAGCTCTGCTAGCTAGCATTTAACAAATTCCTTTTCTTTTTTTTTTTTTATAAATATATACATATATATTTAATGCTTATGATTATTTAGACCTTCAAATCGGTTGCTGGTTATTTGCGCAAAATAAATATTTAGCGTAACATCTGTGGTGACAAAATACAGATGTTGGTGATGAGAATGTCACGACGCATGCATGAGTAAGCTTAATGCAAAGGAAAAAACACATTTCTGCTAATTGATTTTTAGCAAGGCCTAACAGGAAGACTGTGGCATTGACAAGTATCGTACAATGTCTCCTTTACATAGTATGTACTTTAAAAAAAAATCTGGGTTTTGTATATAGACTTACATTCACATGTAGCAATACTTTAAAATTATGCAAAGCACAAGTTTGTAATTCAATGCAAATTGCAAAGCTTTCTTGGACGCTTGATGATCAGCCTCCTGCCTGATTTCTGTGTTATAAGGTACTCCAAAGCGTCTGAATCTATATGCATTTATTAATAAATACACATATTATTTCTCTATCTTACTAGTGTACAGCACGCTTCTTTTCCAGGTCTTTTATCTTATGTGTGAACAGCACAGGTGTCTTGGAAGTCCTGAAAGTGGACGCTTTTTGTATGATGCCAAGTGAAAATAATACTTAAAGGGGTTGTCCAGGATTAGAAAAACATTGCTGTCTTCCATAAATAGCGCCACCCCTGTCCATGAGTTGTCTGATATTGCAGCATGGCTCCATTGAAGTGAATGGGGCTGAGCTGCCATACCACAGACAACCTGTGGGGAGGTGTGGCGCTACTTTTGGAAGAGGGCAGTCATGCTTTTATAATCCTGGATAACCCTTTAAGAAATAATGCAGAAAAAGGGACGTTGATTCTGAAGGTTATTCTGGCGTCCAGACCTGATAGTACAAGTAAAGAATCAAGACTATCTTGAGATCCTCTAACCTGTTACTTTTATTGCAGGTTCCTTCAACGCTATACTACTCCCTATATAATTGTCATGTTTCAGTGTACTCAGTCACTCTCCATACATCCATTTTATTTAAAGTTTGTTTCACTAATGACTAATACAGAGCTTAAGAGAGGCAAATGTCACTAAGGCTGGGTTCACACGAGCATGTTGCGTCCGTAAAGGACGGAACGTATTTCGGCCGCAAGTCCCGGACTGAATACAGTGCAGGGAGCCGGGCTCCTAGCATTATAGTTACGTACGACGCTAGGAGTCCCTACCTCGCTGCAGGACAACTGTCCCGTACTATAATCATGTTTTCAGTACGGGACAGTAGTTCCACGGAGAGGCAGGGACTCCTAGCGTCGTACATAACTATGATGCTAGGAGCCCGGCTCCCTCCAGTGTGTTCGGTCCAGGACTTGCGGCCGAAATACGTTCCGTCCTTTACGGGCCGAACATGCTCGTGTGAACCCAGCCTTATGGGTGAATAAAGATTATCATCTGGGAATTATCATTGCTGCAGCTGTTCCTTGATCTGTATATAGGTCAAAGTATCACTGAGGCAAGCCATAGGCATTAACGCAATGACTAAAGGTAGACGGGGCTATGTGGCTAACAAAAATAAATAAATGGATTAGTGAGGTTGGATTATATCAACCATTGGACAGGGTATTGCTAATTTAGGAAAAACAATAGTAAAAAATGATCTTTTACACATTTCAGGTGAATTATTGTAGGGCCAATATGTCTTTGGGGATGTAGACGGAGCTTGAAGCCCCTCCTCAAATATCATGGGCGAACTATTAAGATGTGCTAGTCTTGCATAACCAAGGAGTGCAGGTGCACTGCAGCACTTACATACCGGATGCCAATAGTCCGAAAATAGTTTTCTGGTTTAATTTGTATCTTGCTTTATCTCGCTCACACAAGTATTTCACTGTGATCGCAAGTAACGCACATGCGCAGAATTTTCAAACTTGTCAAGGGCGGGGGACTGATTTCTTTGCGTATCCCAGTAATTAGATTAGGATTATATTCCTACTTCGTGTTATCGATCAGTCTGATGTGATGCTGCACGGAACAATTTGCCTAAAAACATTTTGGGGGGAATTTATTAACTTTTCCAAGCCAGTTTTTTGGCATCGAAAAGTCGCAATCGTTGGAAAAATTGCTACTTATGAGCGGTTTCCAACGCTTTCGCATAACGCATCTTCGGTGCACAAATAGCCGAAGATGCGTTAATTTATTAAGGGGCGTCACCTCTTAATAAATTTGTTGCCTCTTACTCCAGCTTGTTTCCTATTAAGACGGGCATATAATACACTAGTCTTAATAAATTCACCCCCCCCCCCCATTGACCCCAGAATAAAAATCCTGGGGTTCCAGCCTATATGAAAAAGGGTGAGGTTTTTTTTTTCGTCTTTTCACTGTCTACAGTTTGTCACGCGCTATAAATCTGTCACTCTTCTACTTCTCGGGCCTTCTGATGTGAGAGCTGCACTGTTAGGGCTGAGCTGTCACACCCTCCTGATGTCAGTTTCAGAACGGCCTCTGTAGTTTCCTGCTGATCTAGATGACTAATAAGATGAGCTGCACACGGTGGTTGCATTACAGCCTCTCAATTTTGTTTTACTTGAACATTAATTCATATTTGGCCAACAATATTCTACAATTACTTGGTTAAGGCCTCATTCAGACAAGCGTATATGTAGTCCGCGTGACGGCCCTTAAAACAACGGCCGTCACACGGACTCCTGTACCTCAATGGGGCTGTTCACGTGACCATTGTTTCAAGTAAGTGTGAGAAGGGTCAGTGAAAAAATAGGACGTGTCCTATCTTTTTGCGCTTCACGCGTCCCTCCATAGGCTCTGGTCCCGCAGAGGTGCAGCACGGAAAAAAAACTACAGTTTTTCACGTCCGAGGTTGGCTACGTCCGTCTAAATGTATCTTAAGTCTAATCACTTTTTTTAGAATGTGATTTTGATTACACGTTGCTGTTCGCATATTTTAAGTATAGAACTGCAAATTAAATGTATTATTCTATGTGTGAATGATCCCCAAGGCATCATGCGCCTGGTATTTTGTAAACTTTTGTATACCGGTTTTAAATGCAGATGCTCGTAGTTATAATTTGAATCCCAAGGGATTGAGTGGATGCTTTAGTCAGCCGTGTTTGTGTAGCACTCCACATCTGGAAGGACAACCCGCGGATGTTGCAGACTTCCAATTGTGCAACAGCCGACTGGTCACACTATGATATTGTGTGTAGTCCAACTGCGTGCTACTTCATTTGGTCTGCGCTAAATGTGTCCCTGTACAATCCTCTTTGAGCCAGTTCAGTTGTCCCTTAAATAATCACAATCTTTGTGAATGCTAGCATGCTGAGGATAGGAGCGTACGATAACTGGTGTGCCGGTCTTTTCCGAGGGATGAGCAGAACCTACTGGCTTTGAGTACCTGCCTACCGTTGGATAATAACCATATAATTAAAAACTGCTAATTGATAGGTTAACAGAAGTGTCTACTGCAGTCTGAGGCCCCATGCATACGACAGTGTCCATAATCCCGATCCGTGATTATGGGCACGGCTGGCTGCGGACAGTCATCCGCAAAGTATGGGAGCACGGTCCGTAAAAAAAAAAAATGGGACAAGTCCTATTTTTTTACGGAAGGTTACTACGGCATGGACACCTTCCCATAAGTATACGATGAGGTGTCCGTCGACCATAGAAATGAATGGGTCTGTAATTATGGACGAAATCTACGGTCGTGTGTGTGGGGCCTTGTGCTCATAAACAGACTGGTGTAACCTGATCATGGGAACATTACGAGTTGTTTGTGGTCAGCTTTTTGCACGTTTTTCAGGCCTAAATAAGCTGTATTCACCGTTTTATTGTGGTGTACATGCATTGAATACAATAAGTTGCGTGCATCTCAAAAGAGAAAAGTTTCCGTTCATCAGCACGATGGCTTTACATAAACCTTTCCATTTGACACAACACCAGAAACATTGTGGCTGTATCTGTAGTGTTTGTTCCAATACAGCTCTCTGGATTTACTTGTGGGTTGTTAAATAGTTTGAAGTGGTTGGCACTGTTGCCCTGCGGCGCTGGCGCTATGGAGTTGAATGGCAACATCGGTGTCAATTTTGTATGTACTCTGTGCTTGCGTGGGTTTCTTCCGGGTAGTCTGGTTTCCTCACTCCAAAAACATAAAGATAGGTTATTTGGCTTCCTATGAAATTAACCTAAGGTGTTTGATAGCGAAATTAGATTGTGAACCCTATCAGGGACTGATGTGGTAATAATCTGAACAGCACTGCAGAATATGTTGGCGCTGTATAAGCAACAGAAATAAGTCCATATATATATATATTGCATTTCCTTTGAAGGGGGATCTTCTGAACGTCTGGGAGATTCCTGGTGACTAATTCAGACCGGTGGAGTAATTTGATTTTTACATAGTATTTTACTGCAGTGACCTGAAGCTGTCTGTAAGAGCATGTTCATACCATCATGTTTGCAGGCTTTCAGGATTTTTAATTTTTTTTTGCCAATCATCTAAGGCAAGTTTTGTTATGGTATTTATATTTAATTGGTAATGATTAAGGAAAAACAACTACCTCCCCCTTCTTAATTTTGCCAGTAAGGCTGGATCCACACGAGCATGTTACGTCCGTAATGGACGGGCGTATTTTGGCCGCAAGTCCCGGACCGAACACACTGCAGGGAGCCGGGCTCCTAGCATCATAGTTGTGTACGACGCTAGGAGTCCCTGCCTCTCCGTGGAACTACTGTCCCGTACTGAAAACATGATGACAGTACAGGACAGTTGTCCGGCAGGGACGCCTAGCGTCGTACATAACTATGATGCTAGGAGCCCGGCTCCCTGCAGTGTGTTCGGTCCGGGACTTGCGGCCGAAATACGTTCCGTCCATTACGGACGTAACATGCTCGTGTGAATCCAGCCTAAGACTCTGTTCACATATGCGTTGGAGGCTCTGTTAAAGATTACCGGAAACAATAGCGCAGCATGCTGCGCTATTGTTTCTGGTAAAACCACTGACCACCCGAGGGTACCCATTAACGTCAATGTGTTCTGTCTGCTGCCAGTGGTGTTTGTGGTGCAATGGAACCGTCACTTCAAGATTTCCTCTGACGGAACAGAACGGAAAGCAGCGACACAGGTATGAACCCAGCCTTAACGGTTACATGTTGATATGTAATCTCTTGCCCAATGTTAAAAAAACGAACAAAAAAAGAATGGATACCATGCGGTATACTTTTTGTTTTGCATTGACCCACTATTTGACTTTTTGTTTTTCTATATAGTAGAAAACCGTACACCTGCCTGGCAGATGCCACATGGGCACTTTTGGTATCCGCTGGGTCCATAGGACTCTATGGAAACGTTCAGCGTATGTGGCCGGTAGTATCTTCTGACTCTTTCGCTGAACATAGTGTGAACAGAACCTCACAGGTGACAAGTAGGCAGTACTATCTGTATCTAAATCATTACAGGGAGGCCGTACTATTTACGCCAGTGTTCGGCAACCTTCAGCGCTGTGGATGTTGTGAAACTACAACTTCCAGCATGCCGTGACAGCCAAGGGCTTTAGTATTCCAGCCAAAGCCTGTTAGGACATGCTGGGAATCGTAGTTTCACAACAGCTGGAGTGCCGGAGGTTGCTGACCCCTGACTTTTGCAGGTGGGGGAGGCAGTACTGTCTGTGCCTAAATTACTTGTACAGAGCAAAGGGGAGACCATAAAATCTATATCTATATGATCATCTAGACAAAAATAAATGCTCTTTTTATGGTTATAATGCAGCCATTATTTATAGACAAGAATGGGTTAAAAACAACTACCCAAAATGTATTTAAATGTCCGATGTGGTTACTAAAATAGAGGAAGTGGCTCTTGCACAAGTTAGTTTTTCTGACTGAATGAAACTTGTCACAATGTGAATTTCTCATGGATTCAGAAACTTACTATACGCTCCAGATATTGCTGAATGTATGGGCGGGCGGGGGGGGGGTATTATTTCCATAACAGTTTTGCAACTATATTCCACAGCATGTATCACAATACCACACCCATTTCACCCCTACATTTCTTCTGCTTATTCTGGCACATCGCCTTTTGCTGACTGGTATTCTGACAGCCTTTACAAGAGAATCCACTCTGCCATAGACAGCGCATATATTCTCCTGGAGACGTCTGCAGGACAAGTGCAGGGAATATAAGACCCTTAGACTTGTTATTGATCGCTGCAGCGTGTAAACCGGTCAATAATATCACTATACAGTACGATTGCTGATAATGCACGTCCCTTACAATGTGTAAAGGGTAACTCCGCTTTTAATAAAACTTTTGACGTGTCAGAAGTCTTAATTGGCGGGGGTCTGAGCACTGAGACCCCCAACGATCGCAGTTGCACTCGGGTGAACGGTGTGCCGCTTTGTTTCTGATCGGCTTTAAAACAGACAGCTTCCCGCATAGGGCCGCAACTTTCGGGAAGATTGCCCTATTGCTCGATAAGGACAGAACCAATTTGAATACTAGGAAACATTTCCCCCACAAGTGGCATTTCCCTTGTAACATCTGAACCACAGGGGGGGGGATACTATCCGCTTAATTAAATGTTTCGGAGCTAATGTGTTATGAATTTACTAACTTTAATATTTTTTGAAAATAGTAACTTGTTTTTAACAAATTAAAATACTCTGCACTTTCCAGTGTTAATACAACTTGAGGTATTAAATGACTTGGAAACATTTGGATGGCTGTTTTGAAAGCTTCACTTTCAGGAATAATTCTTGTCTAAGCGCCGTGTACACGTGGCTTCCGTGTCATGTTTTTCTCATCGGTGTTTCTCCTCTGCAAGTACTTTCCATCTTCTCCCTTTTTTTTCTTTTTCTTTTTAACCGTTTCTTTAGCAACTGATCTGTGAAAAACAAACAGCAGGGGATGTCATCCATGGGCTGTTTTTGTTTTTTTTCTTCACGCACCCATAGACTTTCTTTGGCGGGTATGGTTTGCAAAAACGAACCAGAATAGGGCATGCTGTAAGTTTCGTGCTGTGAAAAAAGCATTAAGCGTTATAACGGGCAGCACATGGACGAGAAATACATCTGTGTGAATAAGGCCCCAGTGTTTGTATTTGATCTGTAAACATAGTGACTGATTTAAGCAGGAAGACCAGGTCTCTTCTTCTTTACTGCAAGTCCCCCAGCTGTAAAACAGTGCCCATCTTTCTCTAATAAAGGAGAGTGGATGTACTTGGGAGGAGGGGGAGGTGTATACCATCAATACAAACCATCTGCACAACGATACGTGGCTATGCGGGTTTCAAGTAGAAGGGAGAATCCAGTATACTAGTCACTGGCTAGCTATGTGGCTCGTTTTTTGGGAGAAGCCCTAAGGGTATGTTCACACGCTTAACAAAAAACGGCTGTAAAATACGGTGCTGTTTTCAAGGGAAAACAGCCTCTGATTTACAGCCGTTTTTTTGATGCGTTGTTTACGGACGTTTTTGGAGATGTTTTTCTATTGACCCAAAGAAAAACGGCTCAAGAAATGACATGCGCTTATTTTTTACGCCCCGTGGAAACGGAATGCCGTTTTTCCCATTGAAATCCATGGACAGATGTTTGGAGGCGTTCAGCCCCCATATTTTCAGCCGTTTTTCGTGGCGTTTACAGCCCGAAAAACATCTGAAAATAGGCGTGTGACCATCCCCTAACAGAGCTCTCCTTTTTAAGAACACATGCTGAATATGCTCCGGTATAGGTCTTCGGAAAGTAATTTGTTGCTATGGTGTGGATCACAAGTAACCATGGGAACCGCTCTATCAAGTCCATAACAAGCAGGACATGGAAAGATTATGGTTCTCATGGCATTCGCGCGGCCCTCATTTGTGGGCACTCAATTCCATTCATCTCTTCCACCATCCACATCAACCCCCTAACTAGCCTTCACCTTGGAGGTTCCTTTAAAAAGTACCTTCTACCGCTGGTCCTATCGGCTACTGCTATGCCCTTGAATGCAGATATAACATATATAATAACCTGTGAGGTCACGTTCTTCATCTACTATACTGATTTCTTTTTCTAAGTAAACTTCATATTCCATGGTCCTAAATGACCTGACTTTTTCATGAATCTGATAAACCATCTCGTAGACCACAACGACCCCAGTACTTTTCCATCTTGTCTCCACGCTTTATTCCTGCAACGCATGTTTTCTCTCCCCCTGGTTTCCACCAGCAAACAAATCCTAACCTTTCCTGTAAAACAAGTCTTGTTAGTTGCACGTCAAAGCTTGGAAGCAATGAATGAATCACTGGGATGTGTAATGTCTGCTGGGCTGTTCAAAAGGGGAATGAATGTATGAACAGAGGAAGTATAGTGCTGGAGATGAGCCTGCGATCACGATGATCACACCGATCCTGATCAAGTAAACGAGGGTTATAATTATCCGTCTTAATTAGTCATTTAATTAACATCTATATATGAAGAAAGTATCGAGATTCTTTGCACACAGCGATTATTATATAACCGTGATGAGTAAGCTCGTAAATCCTTTTACAATATTGATCTACAGTATGCAAAGTAAGAACTCACACCGCAAAGTCGCACGCACGGACCCTGTACTGCGCCCCACAGTCCCTAGGACTGTAGTGTGGACCCATAGACATCTCGTTGAGCCATGTGGTTCCGTTTTTACTATAGAATACCTCCATAGTGCGGCATACACTGGAACATGGCACCATTTTTTTGTTTTAATGTTATCCGTATAAAATAAGAGGCTATCGGAAGTATCGTATAGGAGGCTATAGGTGCCATATCACGTACTCGTACAACATGGATCTGTAATACGGCAGCGTGCATGGGTCCTTACATTCCCTCCCTTGCTGTTTCACCTGTGTTTAGTGTAGTCTTGGCATCGTACGCCGTGAATTTGGAAGCTCAGGATAAACAATGCCATGAATTTGTTAAATCTGTGATGCATCGAATGGACCTGGGTGAGGGCGGATGGAGGCAATCGAATAATGCCTTTTATTATACTCCACAAATAATTTACTGTGGCTGCATTTACGAGGCCTCTTGGAGTAACTCTTTACCAGTAGCGGACACATAACTCGTACACTCGGCCTCTCTGCTAAACACTTATAACTCAAGTCTCATCTCTAGTGGAAGAATGCATTATTTCACTAACACCGGCCTCTCTGAAGAATGCAGCCACTTCCTATAATGAAATACCAGCATTCTGTTATCCAGCTTAGTAAGTAAACATTACCTTTAAAAGGGAGGAAAATGGGCTCTGGGGAGACACATAACCTCCAGTAAGCCGGACTGAGCGACGCAGCTTACCCATAATGTCAGAAGCAAGCGGTTGTCGTTTTCAGGACGCGTTAAGTGTGAGGTTTATTTGAAAAGGTCTATGGACAGAACGTAAAATGTAAAGAGTCCTTATGACTTTTTTCACTATCAGGCCTTGTTCACACGGCACTCAAAAAAACGGCGTAAATGTGTCAAATGCTAGTTTTTTTGACCAGCGCTTTTTAAAATAGTTTTTTAGCGTGTAATTAGGACTCCCATTGACTGTGGGAATTGAGCACGTTTTACGTGCCAAGAATGGACTTGACGCTGGTTTTTTTTTTACACCGAGTTTTTTAAACACGCAAGCGTAAACGAAACGCGTTGTATGCACTACAATGCGTTTCCCATTGATATCAATAAGCTTAATGCATGCATTTTCTACGCGTTTTCTGGAGTGTAAAACGCGTCAAATACACATCGTGTGAACAAGGCCTTGTTTTAGTGGGTCAACATGATTAGGAGATGCAATTTATTATAAAGTCATAGTACACGTCTAGGAAAATAAGGCAATGAGCCTCTATCTATGTTATACATAGGAGGCAAAGCAATGAAGGACTGGTAGTAGATGATTGGGGGTAGTAATTCGTAGTTTTCTTTTACGTTGCAGAAGATTAAAAAAGTGATAACCACTATGAGCACCATTTTGCAGTGGTTGTCTTTTCCCTTCCAGCACCCAGCAGGGCTCTCTGCCGAGACCATTATGTTTAAAATCAATGTCTGGCCAAAAAGCATAATAGTCCTAAATTTGAACACCATAATAAAGACGTGTAAGGCAATTAAGAAGATTAGGGTCCTCCATACCAGAAATGATGGACACCATGATGGGAACCCATTAAAGTCAATGGGTTCCATCGGGTGCCAATGGTGTCAGTCATGCAACCGAATCGGCACTCCCGGTATTTTTGTCGTTCTGCTCCTCTGACGGAGTAGAGCAATTGAAACTCTGACACAGATGTCAACAGGCTTTGCAAAACGTCTACTGAATGCCAACACCCCTTCCTACGTTTAAACCACCTATGTTTTATTTTTTTTTATGTACTGTACGACTGGTGACCACCTTCACTGGAGCAATTGAGAGGGGCAGTAGTGGTGGTACCGCACAATATGTCCTTTAGTTCTTCTGTAAAATGCTACTTTCAGAACAAAAGGGAACCGTGTTGTCTCCTACTTCCTAAAAAAAAAATTAAAGGAACACTCCAGGCAACACTGATACACTGTGTGATTCCTAGTTTGTGGCCTAAGGGGGTGGGGCGTGACACAAAGAGAAGCTCTGGGTGACGTACCGCCCCCTCTGGCCCTTCACTAAGCATAACACAGTGTAAATCACAATGTTGCAGTGCAACATCACAAGTGATGATTGTGAATGGCTGCGACACGCGACCTACAGTGACACGACGGTCGCAAAACATCTAAACCTGCAGGATTTGTGGTTGCAAATCACAATTCTCACGCGACTTTGCCCGTGTAGACTAAGTTGTGTACGACTAAAACTCATTTGAAACGTGTCAGCGATTTTTATTTTTATTGTGTCTTTTTGATGTCAAAGTCTAAATCACATGCAACTCGCAACCGAATCGCATCCGGAATTAGTCGTGCTACAGCAAGTTAAGACAAATCGCAAACCTATTCTGTTGTGTCCACAAGGGAGATAAGAAAACCTGGACCGCACATCCACTTGCTGTACTTGATCTATTGCGGCTCAGCAAAATGTACGAACATGTGGTTCTTAGTTTACATTTTGATCAAACTGTATTAGCCCGCCGACCTCTTTAAAGTGGGTCCAGTGGCGTAACTACCGCCGTAGTGGCTGCTACGGGGCCCGTGGCATGAGGGGGCCCGTGTCACCCGCTGGCACGGGCCACCACCATGGCCGGAGGCTCCGCTAGCAGCTGCTATGGCTGCTACAGCGGGACGCCACTGAACACTACGGCAGAACAGGGAGGTATCTCCCTGCTCTGCCATTAAACAAAAGACATGTATCCCCTCTCCACAGGATCTCCACAGGATAGGGGATACATGTGTGATCGCTGGCAGCGATAAGGAGAACGGGGGACTGAACGTCCCCTGAAGTTTTCCATCACAAACCTCGGACTTCCGGGGTCTGTGTCGGCAGCTCCGTAGAAATGAATGGAGCGCCGGGCGCGCTTGTGCGCATGCGTGACCAGCGCTCCTTTCATTTTTATTGAGCTGCGCAGACCCCGGAAGTCCGAGGTGTGTCATGGAGAACTTCAGGGGACTTTCGGTCCCCCGTTCTCCCTATCGCTGCCAGCGATCACACATGTATCCCCCTATCCTGTGGATAGGGGATGCATGTTATTTGTAGCACACACTGTAGGTCGCATTTTTTTTTGGGGGTTGGGGATGCTGTATGGCGTTCCCTACAGGGGGGGGGCTGTATGGCGTTCCCTACAGGGGGGGCGCTGTATGGCGTTCCCTACAGGGGGGGGGCGGGTGCTGTATGGCGTTCCCTACAGGGGGGGGGGGGGGCGCTGTATGGCGTTCCCTACAGGGGGGCGCTGTATGTCGTTCCCCCTGTAGATAACGCCATACAGCCCGCCCCCTGTAGGTGACGCCATACAGTCCCCCTCTGTAGATGACGCCATACAGCCCCCTCTGTAGATGACGCCAAACAGTCCCCCCTGTAGATATCTACAAAGGGGGCTGTATGGCGTTATCTACAGGGGGGGATTATGGGGTTATCTACAGGGGGATGTATGGCGTTATCTACAGAGGGGGCTGTATGGCGCTATCTACAGAGGGGGCTGTATGGCGCTATCTACAGGGGGGGCTGTATGGCGTTATCTACAGGGGGGGCTGTATGGCGTTATCTACAGGGGGGCTGCATGGCGTTATCTACAGGGGGGCTGTAAAAAAGGCACTATCTACAAGGGGGGGGGGGGTTGTGTGACACCCAGGGGAGGGGGGGCCCCAGTCAAAAGTTTGCTATGGGGCCCAGTCTTTCCTAGTTATGCCCCTGGGTGGGTCCCTACTCTATCAAGTATCGCATAGCAATCAGTGCCACTGCCACTGCAACACCGCACCTGCAAAGGGAGCAACCCAGGAGACCAACAGCACCCATGCTGCCAGTCTAAGCCACCTTAGGTCCCATGCACAGGACCGTATAAATTTGTTTGTAATTACGGTCTGAAATTATGGTTGCAATTACGGACCAATTCACCATTGACCACGGATGCCTTCCCCTATATTTGTGGGAAGATGTCCGGGCCGTAGAAAGCCTCCGCAAAAGATAGGACATGTCCTGTTAACCAGTAATTATGGACTGCTACGGGTGCACATCCGTAGCCGTCCATAATTATGGAAGCACTTATAGACTTCTATGGGGAGTCTGTGCCGTAATTACGGACAAGAATAGGACATGTTTTATATTTTACGGATTATTTCTACGAAACGGACACCCATCTATAAAAATAGAAATGAATTGGTCTGTAAATATGGATGAAAGATACGGTCGTGTGCACGGGGCCTTAGACTGGAAAAACTGATGAAATACAGACCTAAAATGCGGACACATGGAATGTACATACATGACGCAACATACATATGGATGAAAAACGGTCTGTTGGACACGTGCTGTCGACTACGCTATTGATTCCGTAAAAAAAACCCTGAAAACTTACAGAACGGTGACAAATGGAAACCATTTGCAACAGATACATTACCATTGAAATCAATGGTAATGCAAACGGAAAGTTATGGTTTCCGTTCATGGGTTCCCCTGACGGAAAGGTCAGACGGAACCCATAAACGGAGCCCCGACGCAGATGTGAACGAAGCCGGAGTTCTGTTCATATCTGAGCTCCATTTTTCTGTTCCGTCATAGGAACACACAAACGGAGCTGTCGGAGTCGTCACAAGACCGAAACCTGTGCTATTTTGATGGAATCCATAATGGAGCCTTAGTTAAGACCCTTTTACACGGGCCAATTATCAGTCAAATGAGCATTGATATGAACGCTGGTTCCCAATCATTGTTCTGTGTAATAAGGGCAACGATCACCTGATGACTGAGCAAACACTCGTTCATCCACTGATCTGGCCATTTATGCAGCATTAAATATTATCGCTGTCGGCAGCACGTCTCCCTGTGTAAACTATGCGCTGCCGTCATGATGGAAATGCATGGGGAAGAACGATCGTAGTAACCAGCGCTCGTCCTCATACATAACCGATAATTGCTCTTTGTGATAGGAGCAAACGAGCGCCGATCAATGAGCTGTCTCGCTGATCAGCGCTCGTTTTCACAGCCCACATCGGCCCGTGTAATTTAAGTCCTGAGTTATGTCACTTGATCTTATTGATGAAGTGATTGTGCAAGTATTGTGTGTCGGGCAAGTTGTACCTGCCTGGAGCATTTAAGTGCAGCGGTGAGTTACGATGGGTGTGGAATACAAAAGAACTGGATCTGAACAATCAAGACTTTGAATATAATAGCACCATTGAATGTAACACACCTCGACATGCCCTGTAAACGCTCAAATCTCTAGGGAGCGAAGAAGAGGCTGATCCCAGCTGTACAGAGCCCAGATTACAGGACAAGGACATGACTCAGTGCAACTTATTAGCACACCTTTGTTAAACTGCAGCATACAAAGGGCGTGATTACACGACTAGTCACTGTAACTTCAGCAGGTTCAGAGGAATGTGACCGGTTACCCATTAACTTAAAAGTTAATATTGATTTACGTTTTGGAGACAGCGGTTGTATCTTTGAACCCTGGCGGTGCACACGCTTCTATATAAATTAATTTTCCGAATGGGATATAGTACTAGCAGTTTGGTTAAAGAGCATTGCCCCCTAAAATACTGAGTGTCCGCATTATTACTAGCTTGAATAGCAGTGGATTGGACATGGACGGGGGTTTTAATGCATTCGATGTCCCTATGACAACACTGAAGTAACATAGTCAAAGTGTTATTATTGAAGAGGTGCAGTTTATCGGACCATAGCTGTTGTCATTTTTGTACAATGAAATCAATGGGCTCTCCTATCGTCAGACAAGATGATTCCTCCAAAGGAGCCTCCAGCTCTCCGCTTTGGCTAATCGATGGAGGTCCCCAAACAGGGAAACCCTGAACAAGGGATGTCTATAGACAAGCCCTTTAAAGGGAATGTGTCGCTAGAAAAATATATATATTTTTTTAGTTAAACTGTTAGTCAATAAATGATTACACATTGTTCTAATTTTTTAAATTTTTTCACAAGTCAGGAAATATTATAAATTAGATTCTAATTTATAACATTTCCCAGTGCTGGTCACTAGAGGGAGCAATTCCCAAAATTGCAGCATTGCAATGTGGTAAAGCAACCTCATTGCTTTATGCTGCAAATTTTGTGTAGACACACACGCTCTAGTGTGCTCACACAATGCCCCCTCCTTTATCCTGACTAGTGTCAGGAGAAAGGAGGGGGTTGAATGTTCAAACCTCCTACACTGTGTGCCGCCATTTTTTGAGCGAATGCACAGTGTAGAAGGATTAGATACAGTGGTAATCACACAGTATAACACGAACATAACTTACCTGCTCCTGCCGCCTCCGCTCCCTCCGCTCCTAGTCCTTGCTTCTGAACACCTGTCCGGAAGCCGTGACCGGAAGTAGTCATCTTACTGTCCAGCCGCGGCTTCCGGTCCACATGAAAATGGCGCCGGAGGTCGCTCGGCCGAAGACCTTCCTTTTGGATTGTGTGGGAGCGGCGCATGCGCCATTCCCACACAGACGGCGTATGCTATAGTGAATGGAACGGCTCCCGTTTGCATTCACTATGGGGATGTATGTGCCGTATTCCAACTGATTAACTGATTCCAACCGATTAACGACACATACAGAGATGAAAAAAAAAATGTCAGCCCCCATAGGGAAGAAAAAGAAAGAAAAAATAAAAAAGTAAAACACAAAAACACAAATAAATAAAATGTATTTTAATAAATTTAATATACTAAAAGCAAAAACATAAATTTTTTTTTTTTTCGTGACACCTTCCCTTTAAATCAATAGTATCTTCACAACTAAAACACATTTTGTGAAATAAAAGGGTTTTCCCGATAATGCTTTTTTTCTCAAGCCCTGTTCACACCTTCGCCGGGGCATTCCGTTGCTCTGCTCTGTCAGAGGAGCAGAAGGAGGAAATGATGGACGCATCTGTTCCGTTGCAACACTGACACCATTGGCGGCCAACGGAACCCATTGACTTTAATGGTCTCTGTCGGGGTGTCCGTGGTTTTACCGGAAACAATAGCGCAGCATGCTGCGCTATTGTTTCTTGTAATCTCTGCCGGATCTGCGACAGAGACCCCAAATAGAATCTCCAACGTAGATGGGAACAGGCCCTCCTTTAAGTGCAGGGTCGGTTAAAATGGGCAGCCGGTTCCAGTAACTATATAAACTCATAGTAAAGTCCCAATACAACAAAGAAACAATGTAGAACTTTACAGACTTGTATGTTTATTTTTAACACAAAAGGACTTCTGTGTTTAGTAACACTTCCTCCTGCAGGGTGTTGACACTCACACGACTTGTTTCATTTTGCTTACAGAAATGAAAGGTGATTTAGGCTTCGTTCACATCTGCGTCAGGGTCACGTTCTGGCGTTCCATCTGAACCTCCCGTCAGAACGGAACCCTGACTGAAACTAACGGAAACCGTAGCCTTCCATTGGCATCACCATTGATTTCAATGGTGACGTATCCGGTGCAAATGGTTTCAGTTTGTCTCAGTGGTGCGAGGGTTCCGTCGTTATGACGGAATTAATAGCGTAGTCGATTACTGTTATTGTTGCTATCTTTGTCATATCTCTAACGTAACTACTATATATGACTCTGTATTGTTGACAGTTTTTCAAAAAAACTAATAATGCATGTCCAAAATTTTACAAAATAAAAAAACTCCACCAAAAACATATGAAAAAGCTTGAATTTGATGGCATTTAAAAAAGCGTTCAAAAAGAGAACTGGGGAAGATTTAATAACAGTGTCTTGAATTCAACACCAAATTTATTACAGTGGCTCATGCTGAATGATAAATTTGGCCCACCTTTTGACTCTTCTGTCTAACTTTATACCTCTTCCTTGTTGGCTTATTTTAGTCCCCTTTTTTTGTGCCAATATTCTGGTGCAATTTGGTGCTTTTTTTAAGCCACACCCATTTTCTGCTAAACTCCACCCCTTATCGGAAGAGCCGCAAACATCTGTTCTTTTTGGTTCATTTCATTTATGATTTTGGCTAAAATGATTTGCACCAAAAAGAAGGTGCAACTCAGGCCAGAATTTTGGCGCAATACCAATATTAAATCTACCCGTGTGGGCGAAGGAGACCTAAGAGACCCCTGTAATGAGATATATTCTACATGTGTGAATACTCTAGAATGAATTTGGGTCAAGTGAATGGGCCAGCTGGTGATACAGGCCACCAGGTCACCCACTCAGGTCTCTGAGCAGTGGGTCAACGACCGATAGACAACTGCAGAGAGAACAGATCATTGTCCTCAGAGCCAGTCAGCTGCTGCTGTTTTTTTTATCTGGTGCAGTGAATCTGTTGCACTCGCTGATCTGTGACAGGTTTATGAAGCTGAATAAACAACCATTATATATTATTCTACTGTAGCGAGGCCGTAAGTCTTCTCCCTAGAGACACATGACCTGGGGATCTCCTTCCAAGGATGGAAATGCTTAATGAAATACCTTCATGAAACAGATTTATTAACTATTGTCACCATCAGAAGTGCAATCGACCCGCTGAAACATACAGTACTTAATGCAGATACAGACCCCTCCTCCCCCCACCATTACAAGCGATCACTGCAGGTTTTATAATATTCCCATATGTCGAAAGAGTTGTAGATATATAGTGTATATAGCATATAGGGTATCACTATAAGCAGAGAAGAACGTAGAGGACAGAGGCCCTACCATGGTTCGATACCCCCCTATCCTGGATTGATGGGCCCCATGCTTGTTTACCCCCCACCCACTTTCTGCCCAATTTTTGCAAGAGAAGGGAGTTATGCCTATTTGGCTGATTCCCACCTTTTTTTTGTCTGTCTTGACAGATTCTCCGGACCTATTGGAAAGTGGAATTCCATTATTTTTCAGAAACAGCTCCGCTCTTATTAATGGGCTGTGTCTGGTATTGCAGGAATGAGACTGAGCAGCAATACCAGACTCAGGCTATGCACAAAAATGGTGCGTTTTTTTTGAAAAAAAAAATAGGATATCTTTTTTTCTTACCCTGTACAACCTTTTTTTTCATGAAAAAATAAAAGGGCTTTGCAATTTTTTAAAAAAAAAATGTTCTACCTCCCTACAGAAACCGCTGACCATAGTTTTGCTGCATGTAAACATTGAAGTAACACTTAGGTCTGTACATGGGCCCTCCTCTAACTCTCTGTGCAATGCAGGGGACACCCATGCATTGCACAGAGTGTATGTCCCTGCTGCAGCCATGTGTCGTATGTTGTATAGAAATTGAGGGGGGGCATGTGCGGACATGAGTACAACTGCAGCACTCAGGTCAGCAGGCGCTGGATTTTTGAAACAATTGCAAAGCCCTCTTAATGGATAAGAGTAAGGGTATGTTCACACGCAGTGACCAAAAACATCTGAAAATACGGAGCTGTTTTCAGGCGAAAACAGCTCCTGATTTTCAGACGTTTTTGTAGCAACTCGCGTTTTTCGCAGCCTATTTTATGGCCGTTATTGGAGCTGTTTTTCAATGCAGTCAATGAAAAACGGCTCCAAAAACGGCCCAAGAAGTGACAGGCACTTCTTTTTCGCGGGCGTCTTTTTATGTGCCGTATTTTGACAGCGACGCGTAAGATGAAGGCTCATGGGAACAGAACACCGTAAAGGTGTATTAGGGGCGTTTTTTCAGGCGTAATTCGAGGCGTAAAATGCCCAAATTACGTCTGAAAACACTGCGTGTGAACATACCCTAATAGGTAAAACAAAACCCTGGGTAACCCCTTTTTTTCCCATACACATTCGATAAATGTTGGCAGATCCCACAGATATTAGCAGGATCCTCAGACAATCTCATTGTCAAGATTTTTTTAACCCAGAGAGTCTTGTAACCCAGGCAGTAGCTCTGCTCATAGAGTTATCTAAAACATTGGACAGCTTCACTGCTGAATCTATTGTCCAGGTTCTCTGGATTCCTTGATGATTTTCCCCTCTTTGGCTCCTATGTAAGCCTGGATCTCGCACTTCCTGCTTGCCAGACTATTGAGCTTCCGGTCTGTAGTCTAGTTACTTTATTGCCTCTCTGCAAACTGTGGCTACTCATTTGTGTACCGAACTTGGATTGTTTCCTGACCACGTCTCTGCCTCACGCTACAACCTATTGCTGCTTATCTGTAAACCAAACCTAAACTATTACTTGACTCTGCTATTAGCACCTTCCTAGCCTGATCGTTTCATCCAATGGTAGATAGCTGATAGTTCTCTGTAGCAATTTTGAGTTACTCCTTGACATGTTATACCTATACTTACAACATTAGGCCTAGTTCACACAGAGTGTGAAATTTCCTTCAGAAATTTTGAGGAAGATTTTGAACTGCCTGCACTTTCTTGCCGCAGCTTTTGCGGCGATTTTTTGAGCCATTAGGCACAGCGAAAAACGCTTTTTCTGCCTCCCATTAATTTTAATGGGTGGTCAGAGGCGGAACCGCGGCAAGAATGGACATGCCGCCTTTTTCTGCGAGTGGCTGGAAGCCACTCAAGGAAAAAAACACCTCCGCTTCCCATTAAAATCAATAGAAGGCAGTATGGGCCATTTTTTGGCGCTGATTCCGGCGTAGTTTCCACATCAAAATCAGCGCCAAAAAAGTCAGCGTGAACTGGGCCTAAGCTGGTTGCCCTTGGAAACAGACAGCAGTTCAGCTTCACCTCTGCTTTCAGACATGTGACCTAACACGCTTAGCTCTAAGGCCCAGTTCACACGGTGTGCATTTAACGCGCCGATAAATGTTTAAAAAATTCACTGTTAGTGCATAAGACGAGTTTTTAAAAAATGCATCGCGTAAAAAAAGAAGCACCTAAATCCCATAATCAATGGGAGTCCTAATTACATTCCAAATAAAAGTGGCGAAAGCACGCACAAGACGCGTAAACAAAGCGACGTAAACGCGTCAAAAATGGCTGTTGTAAAAAAGCACTTTACAAAAACGCTAGCGTTTTTGATAAGGTTACGCATCGGTTTTTTTGAGCGCCGTGTGAACAAGGCCTAACCGTGTCATTGTCATCTGAGCTCCCACAATGCACTGTTCTATTAGAACACTTAGGGTATGTTCACACGCAGAGTCAAAAACATCCCAAAATACGGAGCTGTTTTCAAGAGAAAACAGCTCCTGATTTTCAGTCTTTTTTTGTGCCACTCGCGATTTTCGCTGTGTTTTTTTACGGCCGTTTTTGGAGCTTTTTTCAATAGAATCTATGGAAAACCGCTCAAAACACGTCCCAAGCAGTGTTCTGCAATTCTTTTTCGCGGGCGTTTTTTTACGCTTAAAAAAACGCCGCAAAAAACGCACCGTTGGAACAGAACTCAGTTTTCCCATTGAAATCAATGGGCAGATGTTTGTAGGCGTTCTGCTTCCAATTTTTCGGCCGTTTTTCGGGCGTTTACGGCCTGAATAATGGCCGAAAATAGGTCGTGTGAACATACCCTAAACCAGCAGAATTCTAAATTAAAGTTTACACATGAAACAAGAAGAAAACATTGTGCAACTCAAATTCAGTGCAATATAAATAAAGCAAAGTATTTACAAGGCTCCGTTCACATCTGCTTTGGGGTCCCGTTCTGATGTTCCGTCTGAGCTTTCCGTCAGAACGGGACCCTGAACAGACACAAACTGACAGGAATGGAAACCAGAGGTTTCGGTTTCCATCACCATTGATTTCAATGGTGACGGATCCAGCGTCCGTGGTTTCCGTTTGTCTCCGTAGTGCACCGGACCCGTCGTTTTGCCGGAAGCAATAGTGTAGGCTCCCGTTCTGACGGAAAGCTCAGACGGAACGTCAGAACGGGACCCCAACGCAGATGTGAACAGAGCCTTACTAGATTTGATGCAGATTTTATCTGTGGGACTGAGTTTTCATCTTTGTCCTTCTTTAAACAATGGAACAATGATAGTAAAATGCTCCCTAGACTTTCCATTGTGGTTTTTTCCTTTCTCATAGGTGCAGACGGTGCCTGAGAGGATAAAGTAGGAGTGGAAGTCGAGTTATTCCTCTAGATTTGGTCTCGGAGCGCTGTAATCTACTGTAATTAAACCACGTAACCTTCCTCCCTTATTTCTACAGTACGGGCCTCCCGCCGCCCCCACGCTCAGGAGCTTTGATATGGGACTTCTGTGCGTCAGTGAAGGACTTTCTCCTTGAACTTGTTCGATTTGTGCATGGAAGTTATAATCCAGGAATTTATCTTGTATTTCTGAAAGCTGTGGGGTTCTGCATTGCTCCCGTACATATGTTACCCACCTGGGCTTGTCCAACTCTACCAGGAATTTGCATTTCTCTGTTGGAGAGTTGAGCAATGGGCCGCTAACCTCCAAATGTTGCTCTGACTCCTTTGGGGAAAAAAGCAATCAAATATAAGGCTCTGTTCACACCGTTATTTTTTTGCTTCAGTTGCTTTTTGACGGTCAGGATAGCGTAGCATGTTTCAGTATTGTATCCAGCAAAAAAAAAAAGCATACCCGATGGAAACATGACTATTATAATTCAATAGAGAAAAAACTAATCTGTCATGGCTCCTGTAAAAACGGAAATCTGGACGCAAATGTGAACAGAGGCTAACAGAAAAACTGGCTTTGTAGCACATATTAACCAATCACAGTGCAGCTTTCTTTTTATTTTTTAGAGCAGTTTAAGGCTGTGTTCACACAGGGCAGATACGCTGTGTAATAGCATGCAGCGTATCCTCCCGGTGCGCTACAGTGAATTCCGGGCGAAAAAGCGCACCAAACTGTGGTGCAGTTTTTCGCCCGGAATGTCCACTGTGGAAAACTGCAACACTGATGTTTCATCTCAGGAGACCGCTGCAGCCTGTGATTGGCTGCAGCGCCGGTCACATGGGATGAAACGTCATCCCAGGAGATCGGCCGCCCTCTAACGTCATCCAGGCCAGCCTCCTGGGAGGATGTTTCATCCCATGTGACCGCCACTACAGCCTGTGGTTGGTTGCAGCGGTCACACGGGATGAAACGTCATCCCAGGAGGCTGCGCTGGAGGGAGGAACACAGACTTCTGGGTAAGTATGATATTTTTTTATTTTTCTGAATTGCGTTTTTTGCGGCGGGATCGCTGCGAACCCGCTCCAAAAAACGCAGCAACTGCTATTTGTTGCAGGATTTACCTCCCATTGAATTCAATGGGGAAAACCCGCAACAAATAAGCAGCGTTTACGCAAATTTAATTGACATGCTGCAAATAAAATTCCGCCCCGCAGGTCAATTTCTGAGCGGTTTTTCCGCATGTGGAGATTTGTTTTATCTCATCCATTTTGCTGCTGCTGTATTTGCTGCGGATTTTCCGCAACTAATTCCGTTGCAGAATAAACGCAGTATTACAGTGTTGATAGATGATACCCTTTGTGTTTTTATTCCCCAACATTTTCAAGATCTCTGCTTGCGGTCAGTGAATTAAAATCTTCTAATTTATTCTCAGTGGATTAAAACTTGTCCTGATCATGTCTAACTGACACAGATGCGGGGAGAGAGCTCTGATACACTGCAACGAGCCGTGCACCTGTGTCATCATCAGACTATCAGGATACAGATGACAGGCTGCAGTTCATTGATAAATACTATATTCTGCTGACTACTCTGTAGGGCAATCACTGGAAAAGTCTCTGCAGGTTATATGGTAATACTCCCTGCGCCAAAGTTTTGTATTAACCGATTTGGGAATTGCTGGTTGTGTAATTTCCTAATGTAACAACGTCTTTAATGGAGAACAACCTGTACCCATTTATTTCAGTGGGTGCTATATGATGCTTCACAAGTTATGGCTTCCTTCACAGTATTGCAGGGGTCTCCCAGTATTGGGGTCCCCCTGGATCAGTTTACTGCCAGTACACCTGCTATATGAAAAGAGGTTATCCAAACCAGTCTGTCTGCTGCTGCACTAAAGGTTGGGAAACCGGTAGAGTTGCAATTGTATATTTACTTTTGAGTATAATTTTCTTGTATATGATAAAAGGATTCATAAATGGTATTCAGTGTTATACATCACGCTAGTAAAATGTGTTTGCTTGTATGAAGCCAGATTAGAACAGGTTGTAATAACAGGGTCATTAATGTACGAGACGGAAAGAAAGCTTTGTTAGCGCCTACCGGGTGTAATAAGCAAATTGTAAGATAATATGGTTTTTGTGTTACTGATCTGGCATTGCGTTGTGGTTTCCGTTACAGAGTATATGTGTGTGTGTATATATATATATATATATATATATATATATATATATATTTAAAGGGGTATTCCCATATCGGACATTTAGTATATTCACACAGGCCGTATACGCTGTGTAAAAGCACACCGTGCATCCGTCCTGGTCGCCGCAGGGAATTCCGGCAGAAAAACTGCACCAAATTGTGGTTCCGTTTTTCGGAGGGAATGTCCGCTGCAGAAAACTGCACTGCCGCAAAAAAAAAAAGTTTCATACTTACCCGTAGCCATGGTCACTAGTCCCTCCGCCTGCCTGCTGGGATGACGTTTCACCCCATGTGATCGCTGCAGCCTGTGATTGGCTTCAGTGGTCACTTGGACGAAGTAGCACAGAAATTTTGGGAAGTATACGTTTTTGTTTTTTCTGGGTTGCATTTTTTGCGGTGGAATGGCAGATTTTGTGCCGCCAAAAAAGCACATCTGCTATCTGTTGCGGGTTATACCTCCGCATTGAATTCAATGGGGAAAACCCGCAACACAAAAGCAGCGATTCTGCAAATACAATTGACATGCTGCTTATTCAAATACCGCACCGCAGGTCAATTTCTAAGCAATTTTTTTTCCACTCAGCATTTACGCAGCATGTGGATGGGATATGTTCAAATCTCATAGACTCTGCTGCTCCTGTATTATGCTGTGGATTTTCCGCAACTAAATCCGTTGCGGAAAATACATAGTATTTACGCTACGTGTGAACTTACCCTTATGGCATATCTATTGAATATATAATAAATGTCTGATAGCTTATGGTCCCAGAAGGGGGACCATCACCTACCTCTAAAAATGGGCTTCCTTCCTTTTTCCTGGTCCTACCTTCTCCTGCTGTCGCCGGTCCCCGGCTACTTCGTAACCCAATGGCCTGGGACCAGCGGTCGCCGAGTTTGCAGAGTTATACTTTTTCCGTAACTCTGGTAGAAGTGAATGGGAATTACGGAAACCGCATAGAACAGTGAACTACGTTGTTTCCGTAGCTCAAAAGTTTCGGATATGCCAGAAATGTCCGAGATGGGAATATCCCTTTAAATCTTAACTCCACTTATACATGGAGGCTTAAAGGGGTTGTCCAATCGGGACAAACCATGTCTAAATGTCCTATTAGGGTATATAGCGGGAGGTTCACTGCTCGAGACTTCCCACTATTAATTAGAGCGGTAAGCTGCTTGAAGGATATGCTCCCGCTCAGGAGGATTCAACGTGACTATGTATAATCCGGTCATTTAAATGGCGCTGTGTAATGTTACATTTGGGAAGCTTCCTCTTGCTGATCGCTGGGGTTTAGAGTGGCCAGACCCGTGGAGATCAGCGGATCGCTGGCAGAGCTGCATTTAGACGTTTGTTTTTTTATTTTTTTTATTTTAAATGTATCATCCCTTTTTTTTTTTTTTTTTTTTTTCTGCTCCTCTGCAACAAACCGTTAATACAGGTAATAATCCTACCCATTTATATGACAATACATATGGTGTTTTTTTCCTGCAATTTTAGTTTTGGCAACCTGAAATATAGAGAAATACGATATTCGGTTGTAATACAACTTGTATCTGCTTATACTGGGGTTCCTGTGGTTGGGCACATGATTCAGAGCCTGTGACTGAGTCACGGATGTAATTACATATTCCGTATTATCATACACCTATATCCTTCTGTCTAACCTGAGGACTAGTGCTGGGCCGCCTGTGATGACACTACATCAACATTGCAGAGGAGTGAAATAACACCGTTAGGCTGGGTTCACACTGAGTTTTTTGCAGGCAGAATAGGGCATGTCGCTTCTTTTTCCCGCGAGCCATTTTTTCCGCTCGCGGGAAAAAACGCCTCTGCCTCCCATTGAAATCAATGGGAGCCATTTTAGGAAGTTTTTTTGGCGCGTTTTCCAACGCAGTTTCCGCGTCAAAAAACGTGTTAAAAAACTCTGTGTGAATTTACCCTTAAAGAGGGTTAGGCACCGAAATACATCTTTAAACAAAATCTGATTAATAATGCTTAGATAATTTAAGGTAGATTGGTTGCTAGGGATACACAGCCTTTTATGTTAGGCTGTCAAGCAGCGTGTCCCTAGCAACCAGTCTGTTTCAGATTGCTCAGGCAAAAGATATTAAAGGGTAGCTAAACTTTAAAAAAACCTTTGACATGTCATAAGTTTTGATCGGTGGGGGTTCGAGCATGGATACCCTCACCGATCGCTAAAGCAAAGAGGCAGAAGTACTCGGGTGAGCGCTGTGCCGCTTCGTTTCTGATTTTCTTTCCTCGGAGCACATCTCTATGAAAGTCTATGAGTCTGCACACTGTTCACTCGGCTTTTCGAGGAAAGACAATCAGAAACGAAGATGCACAGCGCTCACCCTCTTTGCTTTAGCGATCGGTGGGGGTCTCACTGCTCTCACCCCCACCGATCAAAGCTTCTGACATGTCAAAGGTTTTTTAAAAGTAAAAAAAAAAAATTGTTGTAGAAGAGGTAAAATATAAAAAAGTCTATATAAATTTGGTATTGCCGTAATCACATTGATCCACAGAATAAAGTTAACATGTAATTTTTACCCCATTTTGAACGTTTTAAAAACGATACCCAAAAAACACAATGGAGGAATCGCTGTTTTTTTTTCTATTCCACCCCACAAATAATTTTTTTTCCAGTTAACTAGTACATAATATGGTACAATAAATGGTACTGTGAAAAACTACAACGCGTCCCGCAAAAAACTAGCCCTCCTACGGCTATATCGATGGAAAAATACAAAGTTATGGCTTTTGAAATGCAGGGAGAAAAAAAACAAAAATGAAAAAATGAAAAATGGTTAATCAGGAATGACAACAGCTCTAACTTCTGGAAGTGCAAACAGACTACCATAATCACCAGCGATCAATATACTCTATGGCCGGCATAACAAATATACTGTCCACAGATTTAGGCTGGATTTACAAGAGCGCGTGAGTTTTGCGCGTGTGGCAGGTGCGTGTGTCATGCGTATATGATGCGTTTCTAACGCGCGTACGGCATGCGTTTTTCCCGCTCGTTAAAAAACGGAGGGAGGCGTTATGGAGAGCCCAGCCTACAAAAAGCCACCCTTGCCACACACCTGCTTGCTGTGTGCACGTTATGAGCCTTTTTTCACCTTGCTGAAAAATTGTGTTTGTTCACACAGTTGACTGGCTTTTTGTCTTATAATCCACATTTATGCCGTCTACGTCGCTGGCCCGTGTGCTGCTCTTGCGTGGATGATTTCTCTGAGATTTGGCGACCGGCGTCCCATGCTACAGGACCAATCGCGTAGAAGAGCGAGGATTTGGCTTCATCCTCTTGTGGCCCAACGCACCTCCAAAGGGCACTTTCATACCCTCTATGATGACCTCCGGCGTCACCCAGAGAAATTTCGATCCTTTTGCCGCATGTCTGTGGCCACGTTTGATCTGCTGCTTGCGCAGATTCGTACAGGAATCACCTACCAGGACACAAACATGCGGCGCTGCATTTCCCCAGAGGAGCGACTCCTTGTGACCTTGAGGTATGTGTGTTGTTGAATTTGTGCTGACAGGGTGCTTTGTGGGTTTCCTGTCCTACATAACATGTGTTATTTGTTGTGTGTGTTTTTGCCGTCCTGTAGATTTCTTGCCACAGGCAATAGTTGCCATTCTTTACATTTTGAATTTCTTCTGGGAGTGACCATCATTTCATGCAATGTGACATCCACCCGTGTCATGTTGTGGCAGAGATTAAAGGCCACGGTCATGCCTCAGCCCACGCCACAACACTGGCTTAGTATTTCAGAAGAATTTTTTCTTGCCATCCAATTTCCTCATTGTATTGGTGCCCTATTCGTGTGAAGAAGCCCTCCCACTCTGGCTCCAGATACTATAACTACAAGCAGTATTTTTCCATCGTCTTGTTGGCCTTGGCGGACAGTAATTTTTGTAATATTTCGCTCATCCAGAATGGGACAACGGCTTATGACTAATCAACTTGCTGTGCCTGAACCTACCATCCTCACGGGTTCCAGCGGGCCACCAATCCCATATGTTGGGACCCTTGGTTTTGCCCTGACAAGGCAAGTAATGCGTCCATTTGCAAGAAGGGGCTTGGATGAGCGTAGGCGCATCTTCAATTACCGCCTATGCAGAGCGCGAAGATGTGTCGAATGCGCCTTTGGCATCATGTCAAACAAGTGGAGGGTCTTTATGACGACAATGCAAATGTCGCCGCAGAATGTGACACGTATCATCCAAGCGTGTGTAGTTCTGCATAACTTTAGCCGCATACATGATGCCAGTTTTGATGCAGAATATATCCAAACAAATGCAACCACCACCAACATTGTGCCGCCAATTCCACTAGGGAGGGCACAAACATCTGGACTCCGAGTGCGCGAAAGATTTGCAGAATATTTTGACAGCCCTGCTGGAGCTGTACCATGGCAGCACGATGCCATTTAAAGGGTGGCATAGTTATTAGTATTGTCTACAAAGGTCCTTAGTGACCGGTGTATTGTCTTTTTTGTTGAGGGCTTGTAGTGTTACGGACTCGCAATACATGAGGACCCTTGACGTGGGTTGCGAGCTTATATCTTTTGGGGTTTGGACTTAGCATTTATCAGGCAAACAAGTAATTGGATCAGAATAACATTGGCTATACCAATGTTTTCTCACACGATCACAACTGTCCTTTGTGCGTCAAATATGAAAGCGCTTCACGGCCACATTTAAATCACTTTTGAATAAAGCCAAACCCCAACAGATGAACGAATACCTCAATGATGGCGTGCTACAATGTTGGGCCCTGGTAAACCGTGTGGAAATGTACAATAACAGCCCGATTGGCAAACATTGTGAAAAAGAGGAGTATAAAACAATGCCCACACTCAATTGCAAATATAAAACCTGAGTTTATGTTCTGGCCACACAAAACCCCAAGTACGAACATATGTAAGCAAGAAGGAAAAATTTGTACCAACCTGATGCTACAACAATAATAATCAAACACTGAAGTATAAAAAATAAAAACACAACTTCCTTCAACACGCACTCCTACAAGACATGGTACTCATCAGGCGGGGATGTGTATGCGGACATTTCAGCACCATTATGTCCACGGGCCTGCAGAGGATGTTCCTCAACAGCATAGTGGTGCTGATGCTGCGCCAGGTAGCCATGACTTTGCAAAGGAGGCGGATATGTTTCCGCTGCTCTGCTGTAGGTCGGAAAATGTCGCTCACGGGCAGCCACAGGACCAGGCGAAAATCGTGCAGGCAATGGCCTATACTGATGTTGCCGTGCGCTGGGGGTGGCCGGTTGGGATGGCCCAGGTACATTGTACCCCACAGAAGGCTCCGGTAATCCACGCCAATGCTCTATTGCGTAGAAGCACTGGCGTGGATTGTTGGGAGGTGTGGCACTATCGATCAGGGTGATAATTGCGGCCTGGAGGCGCGCCAGCCTATGGTCCGGTACCTTGCGAAGTAAGGGGGCCAAGCTGCGGCAAAAGAAGACGTAGCCTTCCTCATCTGTGGTGTGCCGCAGGTATTCCAGGAACCTGCCGTCCACTTGCGCACCTGCGGAAGGCATGTGACTGCGTCTGCGTCTGGCTGCTGCAGGATGTTGTCGCAGTTCGTTCGTTGGCACATGTTCTGGCGAGGACGCTAGTGGTGCAGGTTCCTGAGGTGTCGGCTCCGGGGTTAGGGGCAGCAGGGGAGTGGCGTTAACTGGCGCTTGGGACTCCTCATGGGCAGGCTCCTCTTCAGAATCGTCTAGACTGTCGCTGGTTCTAGAATATAAATGTATAATAATTAGAAACTTTTCAACAAGGAACAAACCGGCTCTTTTGAACACAGACATTTGTTCAAGCGACAGTTCAAGTGACAGTAGGATTACTTACGCTCGCATCTCCATGATGTCGTTCAGAAACATGAGCTGCTGGGTGTAGAGGTGCCTCCTTTTTTTTGAAGCACCATCTCCACTTCGGCCTCTGGCGCCATACTCCCTGCGGAACTGATCCCTGGTGCTCCTCCACCGGGTCTCCACATCATCTACTGTACAATGAACCCAAAAAAATATGGTGACTCATTATGTTACAACACCCACAGCTACACTTCAAACAATTTGAATTTCCTTACACAGAAACATACATTACACAAGGTGACGATGCAGCGACACAAACGAAACGTTGGGCATTTTGGGAAATCTTAGCACGGGGACACACTATTGAATCTGGATGACATTACAGCTATAAAGACATGTACTCACCAATTCTGTTACGGTCGCATGTGGTGCTTTTAGCCCATTCCTCGCTGAAGAGCGACTGGGCTATGTGGTCCCATGCCAGTTCTTTGGCAGTACGGTCGTGGTAGGACTCAGCACGCGTGTCCCACAGCTCGGGCCTCTCCTGCACAAGGCGGATCAATTTCTCTACATACAAAGCACGAGGCATGGCTGCAGTTCCCTGTGTCTAGCTCTGTATGTGCCAAACAAGTTCCAAAGCACTTCCTGGTTTGTGCTGGTTTGGACAAGTTTTCAAAGTCTTTTACATAAACTTCTGTGTGTGGTATGCGTGATTTGACTTCAATGGGTGTGCGTGATGCGTGAAAAACGCACAAATATAGGACATGCGGACTCACGCTGCGCAAAAATCACGGACTGTCTGCACGGCCCCATAGACTAACATAGGTCCGTGCGAGGCGCGTGAAAATCACGGACTGTCTGCGCAGTCCCATAGACTAACATAGGTCCGTGCGAGGCGCGTGAAAATCACGCGCGTTGCACGGACGTATATCACGTTTGTCTAAATAAGCCATTATACTGTAGTGTATTCAGCTTTTATTAGTATAACTTGTGCAACGTGTTTTTCGATCCTTTACTCGGACCTTCGTCCGGCATGGCATCATGTCTGAAAAGGGTCCGAGTAAAGGATCGAAATGCATTGCACAAATTATACTAGTACAATCTGTTTACACTACAGTATAATATATATATATTCTGTGGACGATATGTTGGTTTATTTTCTATGAAAAGCAGCGCCCGAGGCCAAAGGACGGTTTTGCTGTTTGTTTTTCTTGTGATCAGTAATAACAGCGTCCATAGTTTGTGTACGATTACAATCCATGAGAAAATTAACCCTAGCTCCCTGCGGGAATAATCTCCCGTACTGTAATCACATTTTCAGTACAGGACGGTAGTCCCGTGGGGAGGCAGTGGGGAGGCAGCGGGGAGGCAGTGACTCACAGCATCATGGATGACTATGATGGTAGGAGTTCAGTCCAGGAAATATGTTCAACATATGGTGCGTATCTCACGACGAACACGGCCGTGTGAATCAAGCCTAAGACCGAGCGCTTTTCTTAGATTTTAAGTAAAATTAATTTAATAATAAAATAAATTACAAAAACCAAAAATTGTAAAAAAATAAAATAAAAGCGACTTTGTTTTGGTTTTAATAAAAAATTTATTTTACTGTTTGAAAACTAAAATAATTATAATTAAACTTTTTGCACTGGTCAACTTTTTTGTACTTTGCTTTTATATACTGCAAAGCTTATCTTAAAATTAATTTCCAAGTCATCTGTCTCCCTCAAGGAATCGTTGATATTCTCAACCTGTTGAATAAGAGTCTCGAGGGCCAATTATTGATTTAACAATTAAAGGAGAACGGAAGAAAATTCTTTCAGGGAATTTAAGTATTATGGTTTCTTAGGTTGAGCGGTCTTGACACGTAACCCAAGACTGAGGGAGTAAAGAATATATCCTGCTGTCTACAATTCAGGGGAGTTTACGTGATGAAAAAATACTGTCATTCAGACACTGAGTGACTGTTTAGTCTGAAAACTCCCAGAAATCAGGAATTCTAATTAGACCCCGTGAGGGTCATGTGGAAAATTTCAATCATAAGCCACAGCTGACAGGGAGAATCGTTTGATGAACTAGTGGTGGGTGTCCTCTTAAAACTAGTAAGTACCAGTAGAAATAAGGTCACATAATAAGTCATGAAGTTTTTGCATGTTTGCCCTCTGTTTTAGGCCTCATTTACACAAGCGTAATATACGCGCGTGCGACGCGCGTGCTTTTCACGCATGTCGTACGCACCTATATTACTCTATGGGGCAGTGCAGACGATGCGTGAATTTTGCGCAGCGCGAGTGCGTTGCGTAAAACTCACGACATGTTCTATAATTGTGCGTTTTTCGCGCATCACGCACCCATTGAAGTCAATGGGTGCGTGAAAACTACGAAGGTCGCACGGAAGCACTTCCGTGCGAACTGCGTGATTCGCGCAAGAGCTGTCAAACTGAATGTAAACAGAAAAGCACCACGTGCTTTTCTGTTTACAAACATCCGAACGGAGTGTCTTAGACATGAGCGAACCGAACTTTACCGGGTTCGGCCGAACTCGTTTTGACCGAACCCGACAGGAGACAGTCACTGTGCAGGGTGCTGAAAGAGTTAAACTGGTTCAGCACCCTGGACAGTGACTTCCGATTCCAATATACGTGAACGTGTAAAAAAAAAAAAAAAGTTCTGACTTACCGATTAACTCCCGGCTTCTTCCTCCAGTCTGACCTCCCAGGATGACAATTCAGTCCAAGTGACAGCTGCAGCCAATCACAAGCCAAGCACAGGCTGCAGCGGTCACATGGACTGCTGCGTCATCCAGGGAGGTGGGGCCAGATGTCAAGAGAGGCGCGTCACCAAGGACGCGTCACCAAGGACGCGTCACCAAGGCAACGGCCGGGAAGTTCTCGGTAAGTACGAACCTCTTTTTTTTTAAACAGGTTACTCGATATGGTGATCGGAATGCACTGTCGAGGGTGCTGAAAGAGTTACTGCCGATCAGTTAACTCTTTCAGCACCATGGACAGTGACTGACGTCGACTAGCCTCATCTCTATGATGGCGCGCATCACGCAGCCGCGCATCATACACGGATGACACACGGAGCTGTCAAGTGCCTTTTGCGCACGCAAAACGCTGCGTTTTTTGCGCGCGCAAAACGCACACGCTCGTGTAAATGAGGCCTTATGGGGTGTTTAAAGGTGCCCATACACATTATATGACAGTCGGCTTAACCCGATGATTTCAGGACCAGACGACTATCTAATGTGTCTGGGGTTGTCCCAACTTTGCCCTAACAGCAGATGTTGTGGGAGAGAAAGATCAGGCATGTTGGATTTCAACATGCCCGATCCTTTGTTCCCGCAGGAGATAAGCTACTGCTAGAGGAGTCCATCAGCGACTTATTCCCATCTCCCCATTGAAAACACATGCATGCTCATGCCCAGGACTAGCTTAGGCTACGTTCACATGTCGTTTTTTTCCTTCCGTAGGAAGTATACGTCAGGAGGAGTCCCAGCATATACCTCCGACGGAAGGCACTGACGTATCCCACTGTATAGGCATGCATTGGGATATGTCGCCCGAACTCCCTGGGCACAGCGCTACTTTAAGCGCTGAGCCTGGGGAAGCCCCTCACGTCACTGTCCATATATGGACAGTGACGTTACAGGCTTTGAGATGCCGGAATTCCCGGCCAGAGCGTTGGCAGCGCTCTGGTCGGGGATTCCGCTCCTAGAGAGAGACCGTGATGTCAAAGTCCATATATAGACTTTAGGGGGCTTGAGATGCCAGAATCCCCGACGAGGGCGTTGGCAACACTCAGGCCAGGGATTCCGCTCCTGGAGAAACTCCTTATGTCACTGTCCATATATGGGCAGTAACGCCAGGGGCTTCTCCAGTCCTGAAGTCCATGGCCAGAGCGCTACAGATGCTCTGGCTGGGGACTGTAGCAAAAAGCCCCGGACATCACTGTCCATAAATAGACTGTGACTTCAGGGGCTTCTCCAGTCCTGGAGTCTACCAATTCTCTGGCCAGGGACTCCCTCGTTGAAAGTCTCCTGACATCACTGTCCATACGTGGACAGTGACATCAGGGGCTTCCCCAGGGACGGAATCCCCGGGCTGAGAGCAACCTGATGCTTTTCTCTGGGATTCCAGCCCTGGGAACGCTCCCTATGATATATGCTTAATGTATACCCGTGACAGATGCCATGAAGTTACATTCATCACACATAGACACCCGTGTAAAAAAATAAATAAAAATAAACTGCATGGTATACTTTTTTTTTTTTTTGTGGGATCCCTCAGGATAGAAAAATGTAGTCTACTACGTTATTCCAATTCTTCTTCTTCTTCAAAAACAAAAAGGTATCTGCCTGATGGATGCCAAAAGGACTCTCTTTTGAACTCTGTCGGGCTTCTGGAGTCCTATGGACCTGTTTAGCGTGTAAGTCGGAAGCTTTCCCAATGTGCACGCTAAACGTAGGGCCAAAAACGAGATGTGAACATAGCCTAACCTTACGCCAGTCTTAGTAAAGGAGATGTTGATGTGATTTGCGCACGCTTATTAAATTTGGTGCATTTAGCACTGTATGAGCGGGAGAAAAACAAATCCATGCCTGCTATGGACATGGGTAGATCATGTGCACCAAAATTGTGCTACTGTATACGTAATAAATTTGAACAAAACTGTGTCTCTTTGGAGACCACACCCATTTTTCTAGAAACACTCCAAATTTAGCGAATTATGTAAAAAGTTGCACCTTTTGCAATTTCTTTGTTTGTAGTTTATATTCAAACCTGATTACTTTGTTGTTTTCTATACACACAAACCATTCATATACAACTTGTCCAAGAGACGCTCCTTCCTGTAAAAAAAAAGTTATTCGCATTTATTCGTTCACTAAAAAGCGGCCAATGGCACAATTTGCAACTTTTTTTTCTTTTTATAATTTGACAGAATTTTTAATTGGAAATGATCGTTTCTTTGCAGGGATTTGTCCGGGAAAAGGCACATTGCAGAGCAGCTGTTACATTACACTTTGGACCTTGAGAACCTTGATATGCTGTAGATGAGTTCAGTCTTATATTAGCTGAGTAGCAAAAATCCAGGCCAAGTGCAAAATTGTGCTGAGTTTGCTCATAATGCCACGAGGAATCCTTCAACTCTGCAGGGACACTGCCTTGCTTAGGACTACGCTACATGAGTAATTGCCTGCAGCTCCCACCGGAGTGTTCACACAGCCTTACAAAACTTTTTGCAAATCTGCCTAGTTATGCAGAAGACTGGTAAAGATGGGTGATAAATCCTGCACCAGCTGCAATGGCAGCCATCGGTGGTTTTCACATTTACAAAAGAGATGGGGGAGGGACAAGTAAAATTATAAAATTGTCCAGGATTAGGACATGTCCACAGGTTGTGCTTGGTATTGCAGCTCAGCCCAATTGACTTCAATGTAACTGAGCTGCAATACCAGACACAACCCATGGATAGGTGCGGCGCTGTATACTCCTAGTTGACTGTACACGTAGGGCCACCACAGTAGAAGTGAAGTGGATGTGTAAGGCCTCCCGCACACGGCCGTAGATGTGTGTACGGTCCGTAATTACGGCACGGAAGGGCCGCAGTGTCATCCGCAGGCTGTACGCAATCACGGACCGTGCACACAGAAGATGTGCAGTCATTTCAATGAGCCCGGACCACAAATACGGACCATACAATGACATGTCTTATTTATTTTGCAGTCAGGGCTCCGGGCAATGCACGGACCGGGGAAACCACGGTCGTGTGCATTGGCTCATAGGAAAACATGTATTCTATACAATCCACAATTGCAGATGGTATACGGATGAAAAACTGCGGTCATGTGCATGACGCCTTAGAAGGTGAATAAGATACAAGTAGAATCCATTATGCTTATCATGTGGCTGTAAATCGACAATAGAGAAAGACTTAGGAGTAATTAGAATTATGTAATACAATGCCAGTCTGTTGCATCTAAAGCCAACAGGATGCAGCAGACTATTCCGGGCGGGCTGGGGGGTCACATGATCTTCATTCTGACCCTCTAAATCCTACAACGTCTGCTGTAGAAACCGGGAGCCAGTGTCTCAATGCAGGTCTATGAAAGTCTTGATCTGAGACTCATGGACTTTCATTGAGTCTGACCTCCGCTGGAAGGCTGAGTTCACATGTGACGGATACGCTGCTTAAAAGCATGCAGTGTATACGTCCTGTGCGGCGCAGGAATTCTTGGTGAAAAACTGCACCAAACTGTGGTGCAGTTTTTCACCCGGAATGTCCGCTACGGAAAACTGCATCACTAGCCGGCCGGCCTCCTGGGATGATGTTTTGTCCCATGTGACTGCCGGTACAGCTTATGATTGGCTGCAGCGGTCAAATTGGATGAAACGTCATCCCAGGAGACCGCGCTGGAGGAAGGAACACAGCCTTCTGGGTAAGTATCAGGCTTTTTTTTTTCTGAGTTGCATTTTTTGCGGCGGGATCGCTGAGAACCTGCCGCAAAAAAACGCAACAACTGCTATTTGTTGCAGGATTTAGCTCCCCATTCAATGGGGAATTCCCGCAACAAATAAACAGCGTTTACGCAAATACAATTGACATGCTGCGGAATACATTTCCGCACCGCAGGTCAATTTCTGAGTGTTTTTTCAGCTCAGTATTTACGCCGCGTGTGGATGAGATTTGTCCAAGCTCATCCACTTTGCTGCTACTGCGTTCTGCTGCATTATTTCCGTACGCAATTCCGAACGTAAAAAAATGCAGCAATTCTGCAACGTGTGGACGAGTCCTAAGAGATTCAGAATGAAGATCACGTGACCGCAGGAAACAGAGCGGCTACGGGTAAAATAAAGAACCATGTAAGTCAATACACAACATTGCGTTACATTTCACCACATCTTATAATGGGGAGGCGGAAAAAATTATTCATCTGAGTGTTTGACTATCTGAGACTCTATTAACGTCACATTTATGGAATCACAGCCACAACAGCAGAATACAGTAGCAGCGAAGTGGATGAGATAGAGCAAATCTCACCCACACGCTGCGTAAAAAACACTCCGAAATTGACCTGCGGTACCGTTTTTAAAAAAAATTTAGGTGCAGTTTTCGCAGCAGACATTTCGGTCGAAAAACTGCACCGCAATTTGGTGCGGTTATTCGTCCTGATTTCCTTGCGGTGCACAGCGTATCCGCCCTGTGTGAACATAGCTTAAGGGTGTATTCACATGTTGCGGTTAATACTGCTTGTGGTTTTCGGACGCGGCTTTAACCGCACCTTCAGTGCAAACTCTGAATACACCCTAAATAGGGCCAGGATAGGCAACTGTCTCATTACCTGACCGTCTGATCTGAATTTTATAACATGTGTATATATATATTCGCATTCTATAATACGCTTTTTGGGCAAACCCCTTTAAGATCAGAATAAATACATCTCAAAGAATCCCTAGTTGTAATTTTGTTCAGATGAGGTGTATAATAATAATATAATAATCTTTATTTATATAGCGCCAACATATTACGCAGCACTTTACAATTTAGAGGGAACATGAAACAAACAATATCAGACATTACATAGTGACAAAGATCATTTACAGTTCAAACCTGGGGAGTGAGGACCCTGCTCGCAAGAGCTTACAATCTATGAGGACATAAGGGAGACACAAAGTGTAATAGTGTTTGTTCTGTACAATGGTCCGGCCATTTTTATACACATGCGGTGGTAACATAAAGCTGCATGAGCCGGTCACCAGCCAGTATCCGAGTATGACGGACATGAAGAGAAGGAGTGTGAGGGAATCTTATTCTGATGACTAATCTAAATGGAGGGCCATGGAAAGGAGTCAGATTAGGGAATGTTATAGGCCTGTCTAAATAGATGTGTTTTCAGGGCACGTTTAAAACTGTGGATATGAAAATAGAATATAGAAAGATGTGTGTGTGTGTGTGTGTGTGTGTATTTGTATATATATATAAAATGTGTGTGTTTTTTGTGTATTAACCCTTCAGATACCAGAAAAGATTAGGCTTCACTTTAGCGTCTGTGAACCGCAGTCTCATAATACGCTCGGTGTCAGCACTGCAGGAAAGTACAGTCCCCAGGGGTCTAATTATAAGACGCTTATTATAGAACCCACTTATAATGAAGAGCTGGTGTCAAAAGCACTTCACAGGCTTTAATCCTGAGACATAAATTAAGAAACATCCTTTCACATCCCCCACGTTCTTGTCGTCATCATCATCATCATGTGGATCCATTAATACCAGAGATCATTGAAAAGGGACTGGTAAGAACTGAGCACGATCAGGAGGGACTGGGAGGATGGATTGTCTGGAGACGGCAAAACTAGAGGCCTATGTATGGTAGATGTGGGCATGAGATCTTCTGTTGTCTGTTTAAAGGGAATCTGTCACCTCTCCTGACATGTCTGTTTTAGTGAATACTTCCATTCTCCATAAAATCACAATTCTGGAGCATCTTGTCTTGGAACTCTGTGTTGTGCCGTTCCTCTGTTATTCCTCCGAGAAATCTATGAATAAATTTACTACTGGGTGTTGCCATTCCCCTTGTCAAAGGGGCATGTCCTTACAGTCTGAGACTATGAGCACTGATTGGACATTGTCAGTCTGTGTAGAGACACACCCCCAACTGGTAACACCCAGTTATCAATTTATTCATAAATTTGAAGGCGGAATAACAGAGGAACGGCACAACGCCGAGTACTAAGAAAAGATGCTTCCGACTTGTTCTTTTATGGGGAATACAAGTATTGTCTAAAAAAAGACATGTCAGGAGCAGTGACGGGTCCTCTTTAAGAGAATGATTAATTATGCTAAGACATGTCTAACTCCTTGGAGATACATTTATAATAGAATTATTGGTATTGTATGAAAATCAGAATTCAGTCCACAACAATTCCCTAATATGTCAGCGTCCTGATCATGAACCTGCAGTACTCCCGGGTACGGGAACCTTTTATTGCAGCCTGTATTGTCTGATAGAGGCTGATTGATGTATAAAAGCAGATCACAGCCTATGTAAGCAAGTAACAGAATACAGGCTGCCAAAAACAGCAGCTGCGTTCTGCTGAATTACAAAACAATGGCAGGGCCAAGTAAGCATTCTGCTAGGTATGAATTCGTAAATTTAAAGGGGTTGCCCAGGTTCTCTGGACTGTTTTTTATACTGATGACCTATTCACAGGATAGGTCATCAATAAAGGATCAGTGGGGTCCGACACCCAGACCCTGCACCAATCAACTGTTCAGGCTGCCTCCATCGGTATATGAGACTTGATAAAATGAAAAAGATGGAACCACCGGCGCTGCTATGGTGAACAGTAATGTAAAGACTTGGACGGGCATCAAGGCAAGGGTTTTATTAACGAAGGCTACGCGTTTCAACACCGGACTGGTGTCTTCATCAGGCCAATATGGTATATGGTATTGGCCTGATGAAGACACCAGTCCGGTGTTGAAACGCGTAGCCTTCGTTAATAAAACCCTTGCCTTGATGCCCGTCCAAGTCTTTACATTACTCTTCACCATAGCAGCGCCGGTGGTTCCATCTTTTTCATTTTATCAAGTCTCAATTTGGACAACAAACTTTGTTTGCTGTGTTATGGACCTGGCAGCAGCTCCAATGCGTTTTTGACACATACCAGTGTTCACTGTTCAAGGTGAGCATATTCCAAACAAGTGTGCTCCCTTGCCTTACCCAGTCTTTATTTTGCACTATGTGGCGCCGTGTCTCTTTTTCTATCCCGTTTTAGTCCATCGGTATATGATCAGTCCCCCATCCGATCATATACTGGTGACCTATACTGTGGATAGGTCATCAGTATAAAAAACAGCCCCGAGCCCGGACAACCCCTTTAAAGGGGTTTTTCATACATTTCAGTAGAGTTGCACCCCCACATGTGCGTCCTCTTCTCCAGCAAGAACAGGGAATTGGATCCTCTCATTCTGATGACAAGTTATAAAATAGTAAAAAAAAACCTCTAAGAACGACTCCAAACTGGAACTAATGCTCAAGGACGTTATTGTCCAAAAAGCATTTGTACAAGCACATAAATAATATAGAGATCACAGGAGAGATAACAAGGGCGGGAGGATGTGGTGTAACTGCTTCAATGCAGAGAGAACACGTTATGGGATGCAGGTGTCAGTGAACACGTTGCGTAAATGCTGCAGATTTTCTGCAACGGAATTCGCTGCAGAAAATATGCATCAAATACAGTAGCAGCAGAGTGGATGATATAAAACAAATCTCCTCCCCACGCTGCGTAAATACTGAGCGGAAAAAACGCTCAGAAATTGACCTGCGGTGCGGAATTTTATTCCGCAGCATGTTGATTGTATTTGCGTAATCGCTGCCTATTTGTTGCAGGTTTTCCCCATTGAATTCAATGGGGAGTTAAAACCGGCAACAAATAGCAGATGTTGTGTTTTTTGCGGCGGGTTTGCAGCGATCTCGCCGCAAAAAAACGAATCTTAGAAAAATTCATGTCTTAGGGCTGATTCAGACGTGCGTGTCGTTATTGCGCACGCAAAACACGCTGCGTTTTACCTGCGCAAAAGCCACTTGCCTGCTCCGTGAGGCAGCATCATATGCGCGGCTGCGTGGTTTTCGCGCAGCCGCCATCATTATGACACGCCATTTGGATGTTTGTAAACAGAAAAGCACGTGGTGCTTTTCTGTTTACATTCATCCTTTTAACTGCTGTTGCGCGAAACAGGCAGTTCGCACGGAAGTGCTTCTGTGCGACCTGCGTGGTTTTCACGCACCCATTGACTTCAATGGGTGCGTGATGCACGAAATACGTGGCTATATTGACCATGTTGCGCTTTTTGCGCAGCGGACAAACGCTCCGCAAAAAGCACGGACTGTCTGTACTGCCCCATAGACTTTTATTGGTCTGTTTGTGGTGCGTGAAAACCACGCGGCCCGCACGGACGCAATACACATTTGTGTGAATCCACCCTTATACTTACCCAGAAGTCTGTGTTTCTTCCTCCAGGGCGACCTCCTTAGATGACGCATCATCCCATGTGACCGCTGCTGCAGCCAATCACAGTCTGCGGCGGCCTCCTGGGAATAAACGTCATCCCAGGAGGTCGTCCTGCTTGCAGGCCGGCTGGTGCAGTTTTCCACAGCGGACATTCCAGGCGAAAAACAGTTTGGTGCGGTTTTTCGCCCGGAATTCCCTGCGGCGCACAGGGCGGATACGTTACCTGCTTTTAAGCAGAGTATCCGCCCCTTGTGAACCCAGCCTAAGACTGCATGTAGGGACTGAGCTAAGGAATTTCATAGCTCACAATTACTGGTGGATTGTTGGTGAGACATAAGTGGGTGCTCTGTGATAAGAAGGTGTGCTCTATGATAAGAAGGGGCGCTGTATAAGGGGGTGCTCTGATAAGAGGGTGCTTTATAATAATGGGATGTGCGCTATGAAAAGGAGGGGAGCTGGATAATAAGGGGGTGCTCTATGATAATGGGATGTGCTCTATGAGAAGGGGGATGCTCTATGATAAGGGGGATGGTTTATGATTTGAGAGCAAGGGGCCCAAAAACTGTTCTTTCACGGAGCCCCCAGTTTTCTATGTCCACCGCTGGTCAGTTTAATAGAGTTTTACCGTATATTACTGAAACACTGAATAATTAACCTTAGATGTACTTTCTATGTCTGATGCCATGTACCACTGGAGTCAAATAACATCTCAAGCCTGGAATCCTTCTCTTTTCTTTCCCTTCATACTTCAGTCTGATAAAGTCTCAGTGGAATTCTGCAGCAGTCATATTTACAATGAGGCCGAGACGAGCAACGTCTCCATTCTTCTCATGAAGTCATGTCTGGCGGAATTGGTGATCCCAAGAAATATATATATATATCTCCAGTAAAGTATTGAACATGAATAGCTTATATAAAACTTTTAATGACCAGCAACTACACATCCCCCATAAATTGAAAATGTAACTTTTTACACCATATCATTTTAGAGCCAACATTATGTTTGAATTCAATTTTAATATATCTGTACAAAGGTTGGAGCTCAGTTGGTCTAATACAGAGCTACAAATCCCAAAGATAAACTTTTGGCTGCTTGCAGCGACCACTAGAGGGAGCTTATGAGTTCACTGCATACTGTGTTATTATTGAGTATAATATATAAACAGTAGTGTTCCCTAAAGCTCCCTCTAGTGGTGACTGCAGGTAATTAGAATTGTATTATTTAATTTTATGTCTATACATGGGATAATGCGCAACCCCCTTCAATGATATATATATATATATATATATATATATATATATATAGGAAAGTATAGAGTGGGATCAGGGGCAGAGATCACTCCATAAGATGCGAGTGTCAGCTGTATGTTGCAGCCAACACTTTACTGAATCAAGCGGGATCGTGAATTACTATGATCCCATTCGTTTAACCTCTTAGATGCCATGGTCAATAGTGACCGCGGAATCTAAGACGTTAGAAAGAGGTTGCAGGGTGCCAATGGTTTTCATGGTAGCCTAGGGGCCTAATAAAAGCACCCATTCGGCACGCAGGGTTTAATAGGAGCCGGAAAAAAACACAATAGTGTTGCAGTATATTGTGCAAGCAATTCAACGATCGCTGGGTCAAGTCCCCTAGGGGACTATTTAAAAAAAAAAATAAAAAAATACCTGTTAAATAAAGGGTTTTTATTTATAAAGAAATATTACAAGTTAGAAAAAATAAAACACCCCCCCCCCCCATTTTCCCCAAAACCAATGTCTGTAAAAATAAACATAAATGTGGTAGTGCCGTGTCCGTAAAAGTTAAAACTATTACAGTATAAAATTATTTAACCCACACAGTGAACACTGTAAAAAAAAAAAACATTCAAACCGTCAGAATCGCTGTTTTTGGTCTCCTTATCTCCCCCAAAAAATGGAATAGAGAGTGATCAAAAAGTCTAATGCTATCAATAAAAACAAACCACCACACCGCTCAATCAATGATCAAAATAAAAAAGTTATGACTCTCAGAATATGGCGAACGCATAATGAATGCCGTAACAATAAAAAATGTAAAAACGAAACCCAAAAAACAATGGAGGAATCACGTTTTTTTTCCCATTCCACCCCACAAAGAGTTTTTCCCATTTTCCCTGTACTTTATATGGTATAACAAATGGTGCCGTGAAAAACTACAACTCGTCCCGCAAAAAACAAGCCCTCATACAGCAATATATCGATGGGAACATATAAGAAATCGATGGCTTTTGGAAGGTGGGGAGGAAGTAATGAAAATGGAAAAACCGGAAAATGGCTGCGGACGAAAGGGGTCAAGACCGTGATCACTTCTGATCCTTTTATGTTCTATCTATATTTATTTCTAGTTTTAGGGTATGTGCACACACACTAATTACGTCCGTAAGTTACGGACGTATTTCGGCCGCAAGTACCGGACCGAACACAGTGCAGGGAGCCGGGCTCCTAGCATCATAGTTATATACGATGCTAGGAGTCCCTGCCTCTCTGCAGGACAACTGTCCCGTACTGTAATCATGTTTTCAGTACGGGACAGTAGTTCCACGGAGAGGCAGGGACTCCTAGCATCGTACATATGTATGATGCTAGGAGCCCGGCTCCCTGCACTGAGTTCGGTCCACTACTTGCGGCCGAAATACGTCCGTCAATTACGGACGTAATTAGTGTGTGTGCACATACCCTTATAGTATTTGTTTTTGTAGTGAATGAAAGTGATTTTTTTTTCAGTTTGTTCTCTGTGCCCTTGTTATATGAATGACATTCTCGCGTGTAAATTCTTCCTCCGATCATATAAGCTTTTCTTTGTGTACAGATGAGTAATATTTCCTTCCTGCGCTCACATGTGGATGACTAGCCACATGGTCATTGTGGGTCATAATAACCTGCTAAAAAAGAAATCCTCATTGTTCACGCACCTGTACCATAACATTATGTATTTTTTAATATTAGTACATTTATTTTGTCATATTATGAAAATGGAGCACTAACACAATACCAATGGGCACCGTAGACACTATACCACAAGTGATCAAAAACTGGTTCACTATTAAAAGACCGCTCCAGAAGACTTATGTGTACATGCAATGGGTAAAATATCTTTTAGTAGCTTTATTTTTTTGTTTTCATGCATGTAGCATTTTATTTTTGGATGTCCCCATGGCAACACTTCCTGCCCATAGGTTCAGCCTAGCCATTGGGACATTGCATAGACCCAAATCTCCATATATATCAATACCAAATCACAATGGCTGCAGTTGTTATGACGGTATTGATGCCCCTATGACCAGGCTGATCCTTGGAAATACAGGACAGGAAGTCATAAGGACGGAAGAGCAGAGGAGCTGCAGACATTGGGCCTGGAAATGAAAAAAATGTGTTAACAAAAATTTTCTGTTTTTTTTTTTAGATTTATTTTTTTGTGTATTCACTAATTCGTGAAATTCTCCTTTACGATTTGCCAATCTAAAGTGATGTCAGCTTGTATGTTAAATGGTTTTCAATATTTATTGAGTGTTACAAATCATATATTTAGAAAAATTACCGTAATAAGATAACACCGTGAAGGCCAGGAAGATTTCGGATGAGATGTGATTGTGAAAGTGTTATCCACCTGATCGTACTTTGTACCCAATAACCCTTGAAGAGGATTTATAAGGCAAATTCTACAAGCTGAGACGGCTGTAAACCTTGGAAGTAGTAGCACTGATTCCTTACACAATACGATTGTTGTAAAAAACTTCAATCATCTCATTTTATTACACTGATTCCCACCCAGGACACCAAAGCTGACAGGGCCTAAAAATGGTAGAACAGAAATATATACATTTATTATTGTTTATTGACATTATTTCCCATGATACATAATTTCCTTATACAATTCTTTAATTCTTTCCCACTTGTGGGTGGAGCTTGATTATCACATGACTGCACGCACCTGTCAAATTACATGAGTTGGGAAAGGGGGTGGAGTTTGACACATGGGAGAATACAGGACATGTGTCACGATGCGGGGTGTGAACCCACTGGGCCGTACCGCATAGCTGGATAGCAGCTGGCCAACTAGGTACAATACAATGTCTATAGTCCAGAAAGGGTACCTGAGGCAATGTAGACAGTGGCGGAGATACAACTTGACTTTCACCGCAGATGGCACACTAGATGCAGAGGAAGACACGACTTGACTTTCACTGTAGATGACACAGTGGCACGGTAGCACGGGATACAGGGTACAGGCAGCAGGAACGGGTAACACCGGGAATTGAAAAACACTGGGAGACCATTTGCAAGACAAACTGTAGGTATGCAACAATGCTCCGGAAAGGAACAAGTGGGTAGAGCCCTTTTTATAACCCAGAATGCTGGGCTAATTACTGATTAAAGACAACTGGACGCATACTGGCCCTTTAAAGCCATGCATGAGTGAGCGCGCTCGCCCTGCGGGAAACAGACACAGAACGCGGAAGTGAGTGCCGCGTCTCCCTGAGAACGCAGACATCCAGCCCACGGAAGCAGCTGCACCCAATCATCATGCCGTCTGGAGACAAAGTGCCGCAGATAGTTCTCCATAATCTGGTTAACCCTTTTGACTTGTCCATTGGACCAGTGGCGTAACTACCGCGGTAGCAGCAGTAGCGGCTGCTACGGGGCCCGGGGCTTGAGGGGGCCCGGTGGCGCCGCTAGCAGCCGTTATGGCTACTACAGCGGTAGCGTCGCTACTGTGGGGCCCGCGACGCCGAGCCTTACACAGGCCATCTCATGCCTGTAGGTGTCGCTAGCACCGGAGGGGGCCCCAGTGCTAGCGGCAGCCAAATACATGAATGGCCGGGCATGTTCCGTGCCTGACCATCCAGTGCCTTACAATGACACTGATTGGCTAGCGGCGCGATGACATCATCGCGCCGCTTCCATGCTTGGAAGGTGCTGATTGGCGGGGCAAGCAATTCTGCCCCGCCAATCAGCGTCATTGGAGGACGCTCGTTCAACTCCTGCAGACATGCTCAGAAGAGAGCATGTCTGCATCGCCAGTGAACAGCGTGGGAACCGGAGAATGTGAGTATGTCAAGTTTTTGTTTTTTTTCCCCTCATAAAAATGTGAATGGCATTATCTATGGGGGGGGGGGGGGGTCATCTTTATGTGGGCCATTATATACAGGGGGCTCTATATGTGGGCCATTATATACAGGGGGGTCTATATGTGGGGGTGTGGGCCACTATATACAGGGGGCTCTATATGTGGGCCATTATATACAGGGGGCTCTATATGTGGGCCACTATCTACAGGGGCTTCTATGTAGGTCACTATCTACAGGGGACATGTTGTGTGTTTGTGACAGTTATATTTAGATGTGTTGAGAATTTTAACTTCGTTTTATAGGTGCAGAAATGTTTTAAAAGTGAGAAGCTGAAGACATCTAAACGGAAAACTGCAGAAATGGGCCATGGCCGGGAGAAATCCATCATAGATGTCTGAACCGGAGGGAGAAGAAAAGAACTAGAATCTGAGACGTCACCGGTGAGTCACTTAATGTAAATGTTTATTCTGCCTCTAATCAGTATTGTAGTCACTGTATGATCTGCAGCGAGATGATGGTGATAGGATTTTTTTTGTGAAACCGCATCTCCCAGCATATCCTTACCATTGTTCCGGCCATGCTGGGAGCTGTAGTTTTACACCGTACAAACCTATACGCAGTGGCGTAACTACCGCTATAGCAGCCGTAGCGACTTCTACAGGGCCTGCAGCATGAGGGGGCCCGTGCCACCCGCCGGCACGGCCCCCTCCCATGGCCGCAGGCTCCGCTAGCAGCCGCTATGGCTGCTACAGCGCGACGCCACTGAAGGGGTTGTTCCTACATAAGACATGTATCCCCTATCCACAGGATAGGGGATACATGTGTGATCGCTGGCAGCGATGAGGAGAACGGGGGACCGAAAGTCCCCCCTAAGTTCTCCATGACAAACCTCGGGTCTGTGTCGGCAGCTCCGTAGAAATGAATGGAGCGCCGGTCGCGCTTGTGCGCATGCGTGACCAGCGCTCCTTTCATTTTTATTGAACTGCGCAGACGCCGGAAGTCCGAGGTTAGTCATGGAGAACTTCGGGGGACTTTCGGTCCCCCGTTCTCCTTATCGCTGCCAGTGATCACACATGTATCCCCTATCCTGTGGATAGGGGATGCATGTCTTTTGTAGGACAAACTATAGGACGTTTTTTTTTTGGGGGGGGGGGGGCTATATAGCGTTATCTACAGGGGGGGCTGTATGGCGTTATCTACAGAGGGAGTCTGTATGGCGTTATCTGCAGGGGCTGTGTATGGTGCTATCTATAGGGGGGCGCTGTGTGGTGGAATCTATAGGGAGGCACTATCTACAAGGGGGGGGGGGGGGTTGTGTGATACCCAGCAGAGGGGGGGCCCCAGTCAAAAGTTTGCTATGGGGCCCAGTCTTTCCTAGTTACGCCCCTGCATTGGACTGAGGATGATAAGCCGAGGAGAAGTCCAACTTTACACCGAGGAGGCCGCAGAGTGCCCTCCAGAACTTCGAGGTGAACTGGACCCCTCGATCCGAGACAATATGCAGAGGCAAGCCGTGCAGAAGGAAGATGTGTTGAACGAAGAAGTTGGCCAATCGAGCAGCAGAAGGCAGGCCTGTCAGGGGAACAAAATGAGCCATTTTAGAAAATCGATCCACCACCACTCAGATCACACTGCATCCCGCAGAGAGAGGCAGATCTGTGACAAAGTCCATAGCAACATGCTGCCAGAGGGTATCGGGCACAGGCAGTGGTTGGAGTAGACTGGCTGGTCTGGAGCGGGCAACTTTGTTTGCTGCGCACACCGTACAGGAGGAGACAAAGTCCATGGCGTCTTTGGGCAGCGTGGGCCACCAGAACTGACGGGCAATTAGGTCTCGGGTCTTACGTGCACCCACATGACCTGCCAGCTTGGAACTGTGACCCCAGTGAAGGATTCTTCCTCTGTCTGGCAGCCGTACGAAAGTCCTTCCCAGAGGAATGTCTCTAACTTGCAGAGGGTTAACAGAGAAGATGCAAGAAGGATCAATAATATTCTGTGGGGACTCCCACAGTGTCCTCTGTTTCAAACGACCTAGACAAGGCATCGGCCCTCACATTCTTGTCGGTAGTGGAGTTCGAACCGGAACCGAGCAAAGAACAACGACCACCTGTCTTGACGAGGATTCAGCCGTTGAGCCGTCTGTAGATAGGTCAGGTTCTTGTGGTCCGTGAAGACCAGGATAGGATGAGCTGCGCCTTCCAGTAGGTGTCTCCACTCCAGCAGGGCCTGCTTGATGGCCAGTAACTCCCGATCCTCAATCGAGTAGTTGTGCTCTGCGGGAGAAAACAGTTTAGAATAGTAGCCACATACCACAGTCTCTTGCCTTTCGAACCTCTCTGAAACAAAAGTTCACCGGCACCAACAGAGGAAGCGTCCACCTCTAATGAAAACTGCAGGGATGAGGGTGGTGAAGAATAGAGGCTGACGTGAAGGCCTTTTTTAAGGTTTTAAATGCGACTTCTGCTTCTGGAGTCCACACCTTGGCATTCATGCCCTTTTTAGTGAGGGTGGTGATGGGAGCTGTCAATGAAGAGAAGTTGGGAATGAACAGTCAGTAGAAGTTGGCGAATCCCAGGAAGCGTATGGCCCTTAAGCCTTGGGGGCGTGGCCATTCCAGGACAGCCTATACCTTCTCAGTGTCCATTTTGAGACCCTGATCGGAGATGATATAGCCCAGGAAGGGTACCTGAGGCAATGTAGACCGTGGCGGAGACACAACTTGACTTTCACCGTAGATGGCACAGTAGATACAGCGGAAGACACGACTTTACTTTCACTGCAGATGACACAGAGGCACAGTAGCACGGGATACAGGGTACAGGCAGCAGGAACGGGTAACACTAGGAACTGTAAAACACTGGCAGACCATTTGCAAGACAAACTTTAGGTATACAACAATGCTCAGGCAAGGAAAAAGTGGGCAGAGCCCTTTTTGTAGCCCAGCAGCATTCTGGGCTAATTACTGATTATAGACAACTGGACACGTACTGGCCCTTTAAGGCCATTCACGTGCGGGCGCGCGCGCCCTCGGGAAATGGACACAGAACCCGGAAGTGAGTACCGGCGTCTCCCTGGAGGGAGATGCCGCCGAGAACGCAGACGTTACAACATGGAGAGAACTGCCTGTTGTTGCTACAATGTAGAAACCATACTGTATGTTGTAGTCGCTGAGCGCCGGCACGCTGTACTATCTGGCAGTCACGACCGCAGGACACTGAAAGCTTGCCGGCGTCTCCCTCCCTGGAGACCCCAGCACACGTGGCTGCACTGTTCTCCTATTGCCTTTAGGGTACGCACGTGCTCATCCCCAGCCTTAAAGGGGCAGCACGCACCAGTAAATTGTTCAATACCCAATCCCCTGCTCACCCTGGACTATAAAAAGGACTCTGCCCTCTTCCTCCTTGCCTGAGCGTTGTTGTGTCTACCCATGTTCGTTATTGCAAATGGTCCCTTAGTTGTATCCTGTGTTCCTGTATCCCGTATCCATTAATTGAGTTGGTTCCTGAGCGAAGTCTAGTGTTTGAGTCGAGTTCATCCTCTGTGGCACGTGTCATCTGCCACGCCACGTGTCATCTGAGCCAAGTGTCCGCTACTCCTCGAGCCTGCTACGCCACGTGTCTGCTATGCAGGGTGTCTACCAAATCATCTATCCAGGTACTCTTGTCCTAGAGACTGGTATTGACTATACTCTGGCCAGTTGCTATGCCGCTACAGCGGAGCGGCCTAGTGGATCCATATACCCCATAGCCGTGACACTGTAAGGGTGTGTTCACATGCTTAACCAAAAACGTCTGAAAATACGGAGCTGTTTTCAGAGAAAACAGCCTCTGATTTTCAGAAGTTTTTGAATTTCAATGGGCAGATGTTTGTAGGCGTTCAGCTTCCGTTTTTTGAGGCGTAAACTACCCAAAATACGCCTGAAACCACTGCGTGTGAACATACCCTAAGGGTATGTTCACACGAGGGCGTCCGTTACGGCTGAAATTACGGGGATGTTTCAGCCTGAAATCATCCCCGTAATTTCAGCCGTAACGGCATGTGCAGGCGCTGTAACGCCGCGTCCATTACGGCCGTAATTGGCGCTGCTATTCAATGGAGTCAATGTATAACGGCTCCAATTACGGCCAAAGAAGTGACAGGTCACTTCTTTGACGCGGGCGTCTATTTACGTGCCGTCATTTGACAGCGGCGCGTAAATATACGCCTCGTGTGAACAGACAAACGTCTGCCCATTGCTTTCAATGGGCAGATGTTTGTCAGCGCTATTGAGGCGCTATTTTCGGGCGTAATTCGGGGCAAAAACGCCCGAATTACGTCCGTAAATAGGCCGTGTGAACATACCCTAACAGTGAATACAATGGGGAGAATGCATTTACCATATGCAGGTAGGGAAAATATGTCGTTTTATAGAAGATTTGTCTTCCTTTTATTAGGATACTACATACGGGTAATATTTTATTTGGCTGTGATAAAAATGTATTGAAATAAAAAATAATGCAAGATGATATGCATAGTATAACATAGTATAGCATATTAAATAAAGTGTTAGTCAAGGAGCTACTTGGTATTAATACACAACAAGGCATGCTCAGATGAGTCAATGCAATGTGGTGAAATGTTCGGTAACACCCTGTTTCCCACTATAATTATGCATTAGGGAGTCCTCCAGACACCCATATGTATTATTTTTTTCACGCACCCAAATAACTTCAGCCCATTGACCAGCAAGAGGCGCTTCAGTTATCGGTCATACATGTAAGGGTCAGATCTAGCACATCGATCGTCGCTCGTTTAGCTCCATTTGCATGAAGCAGTCATTGTACTGTATGGGGATGAACGCGAATATCCCTTTAAATATGTGCTCCAGTTTTTTAATCCAGTGCAGCCTTCAGGTAGAGAGTTGGGTCAGATATGCTATGATGGAAAATCTATTTGATTTTCACTGATCCTTCCCTTTTTTTAATTGGACCCCTCTGTACCTGTTTCTGAAGAAGGGAGGATATTTAATGTACCATCAGTGTTGGCCAGATGCATTACTGTTTATGGCAGGCATCAGACTTTGACCTGGTTTACATTTAAAGGGGTCCTTTCTATTTGCTAGTGAGGGCCTGGCAGCTAGAGCCAAAACAAACGCCTTGTACTGATCGGCCTCTCCCTTAGGTATTTCCATACCTTGGAATTTTTAACCATGGAAATATATTGATTCTAATAGATCAATATTCACAATTTAAAGGGAATGTGTCATTAGCAAATGGCCTATTGTTTAAATCACGTTTTTATGGTAAACCTATTTTGAAAGAATTTTTGGTGATTTTTTTTTTTTTAAAACATTTTTTTTTTTAAATAGTCGTAAAATCTTGCAGTTCTCTCTCTGGCCTGTGAGCATAATAATAAACTTACCCTTCCTGTTCTGTAGAGCTAATGTCTAAGCAGTCCTTTTATTATTATCACAGGCAGGATTACAATGAAAGGTAACAACTTATATTTAGATAACACAGGATCCACCATTCATAATAGACTGACCCTTCCTGTTCTGTAGAGATCACTTCTCAGCAGTCTCCTCATTATCATCACAGGCAGAATTACAATGAAAGGTAACAATTTATATATAGATAACATAGGATCCACCATTCATAATAGACTGACCCTTCCTGTTCTGTAGAGATCACTTCTCAGCATTCATCTCATTATTATCACAGGCAGGATTACACTGACCGGTAAAAACCTATATATGGATAACATAGGATCCACAGTTCATAATAGACTGACCCTTCCTCTTCTGTACAGATTATTTCTCTGCATCATCTCATGATAATCACGGGCAGGATTACACTGACAGGTAACACCTATATATAGATAACACAAGATCCACTAATGACAATAGGTGATGGACACAGCTCCCTTCCTATCCCTTCCTGCACCATGACCTCTGCACAGGTCACAGAGCATGCCTTGGAAACTCTCCCATAGAAGAAAATGGGTCCCCTCTTGTTCACAGGTTCCAGTGGTCCATGTGGCTGCTGTAAAGCATATCTCTAAATGCTGTTAACAGCAGCTCAGGCAAGATGGCGGCTCCCATAATCATGTACAGAAAATAGAATAAAAATATCTACATTAAAGAAAAGAAAAACAGATTAGAAAAAATAATATATTTTACTTTCTGGTTTTAATTAGTTAAAAAAAAGAAAAGAAAAATAAAGGTGATACTTTCCCTTTAAGTTGGAACTAGATCCATCAGTATCCTGGTTCAATAGGGGCATCAGGACTTGTATAGGAGGTTCTGAATCCACCTTACTGCGTCTGTACTGTAAAAAAACTAAAACAAATAATGAAGATAAATATTCATGGAATAATTATTATTTTTTTAAACAAAAATGTGCTCTGTTTTTCATCATTTGGCTCTGGTGAGGAGTACGGACAAAGAGTAAGGGCAGAAAATGGAAGCTAAAAATAGTACTCCTCTGTCCGGTGATGGGAGTAGTCCTGATGAATCACTCTGTAGTCATTACTAGTAACTCCGCACAGATGAGGCAACCACTCCGTCCTCCAAGAAAATCACTGGGGAAGGTTATTATTTAAAGGGAAGGTTTCATATTTTCTGCAGAACTGCTTAAACCTCAATTCAAGAGGGTCGTGCAACTTGTTTCGGGTGATGCGACTCTTTTTAGTACCGGTCAACTGTAACTTTTGCCGCAACCCAATGGTTCCCTTTTAGATTTGGGTAAACCAGTGAGTGCTACTGCAGGAAAGAACATACCAATTAGGAGGCCAGGGGATGGGAACCCCCCTCGACTCCGCTAGATGGCTGAAAGGGTTAACAATAACTAAGACCACATGCATCAAATAATTTTCCATCTTCCTGATCAGCACTTTGGGAGACAGCTCAGCATCTGTGGGGGTGCCTATCATAGTTTTATTTCAGATTTGGGCAACTTAATAAATGTAGTGAAAAATGGAATCCAAAGTCGGGCAATAATAAAGCAGAACTCCAGGATCGGACCTTATGGAGCTTCATTTGCCTTCGTACAGGTGTGAAAGTTATGTACCTGGTAATCTTTTCTGTAGTTTAGAATTCTTTCTGTAGTGGAGTTGACTTCTTGTGAGCTTTCGCTAGCCTTGTGAATCCATACAGCAGACCTGCAGTGTAAAGCATGGGGGGGAAAGACTCTTTAATAAAACATGAGGTGCATTTCAAACTAACGTAGGCTTCCAGTAGACCATGCAGCAAAGCTGAAATCACTGTTTAGAGTTCTGCCCCAAAATCAGCCAAGCAGGTAACCCCGAAGGCACTAAATATTCCCATAGCTTACATATAATTTTAAGACTACAACTGCACTGTTTTAATTTCTAAAGGGGTTCTCCACTTTGGAAATCTCTACTTGTTAGAAGGATCCCTTGACGATAAGCTGATCACAAAGTGTCCCCCTGCTGGGACCCCCAGCGATCAGCTGTAATCTTTGGGGAAACCTGGCAGTAAGTGTTCAGTCTCCCTGCAGCGCCACCATAGGAGAAATTAAGCATTACACAGTGCCCATTCATATCAATGTGATGTCTGTGTAATGCAGGACAGGACAGGTCCTCCAGAATGAGAGACGCTCTTTATAACCGATCTCCACTCTGAATAAGACATGAGGATCCTGAACAGGGGACCCCCCTCTATTCACTCCAAATTCCCTAATGGGGTGTATGAAAATGGGTTTTCTAAATTGGACAACCAACTTAAATAATTAAAAAACTGCAAACTGTACCTTCAGTCAAACCACGAGGACTGTAGTATTTCTCTATGGCATTACGTTTTCTTGGCCCCTTGACAGGTTATAATTAAGCCCATCCCGATGTTCTTCCGAGCCAGTAAAGAACATACAGTGATCTCCGTACTCCGCATTATTCACACATTGGGGGATAACCATTTGCAGAACAAATTCGAGATCTTATTTTCTTATCAGATTATTCAGTTAATGTATTTTTTATATTTCATTTGGCACCAAATATTCAGGAATGTATTTAAAAACCCAGGAAGTGATGTTTTGGCTAAAAAGCTTCTGTACTCGTTACCTTGAGGTTCAGTGCTGGTATATGGGCAGGGGCATAGCTATAGGGGGTGCAGAGGTAGCAATTCAACCCGGGTCCTGGTGCCTGAGGGAGTCCTTTGCAGCCGGGTACTGGTGCCTGTGGGAGTCCTTGCACCCGGGTCCTGGAGCCTGAGGGAGTGCTTTGCACCCGGGTCCTGGTGCCTGAGGGAGTGCTTTGCACCCGGGTCCTGGTGCCTGAGGGAGTGCTTTGCACCCGGGTCCTGGTGTCTGTGGGAGTCCTTGCACCCGGGTCCTGGTGCCTGAGGGAGTCCTTTGCACCCGGGTCCTGGTGCCTGAGGGAGTCCTTGCACCCGGGTCCTGGTGCCTAAGGGAGTGCTTTGCACCCGGGTCCTGGTGCCTGAGGGAGTGCTTTGCACCCGGGTCCTGGTGCCTGAGGGAGTGCTTTGCACCCGGGTCCTGGTGCCTGTGGGAGTCCTTGCACCCGGGTCCTGGTGCCTGAGGGAGTCCTTTACACCCGGGTCCTGGTGCCTGTGGGAGTCATTGCACCCGGGTCCTGGTGCCTGAGGGAGTGCTTTGCACCCGGGTCCTGGTGCCTGAGGGAGTGCTTTGCACCCGGGTCCTGGTGCCTGTGGGAGTCCTTGCACCCGGGTCCTGGAGCCTGAGGGAGTCCTTGCACCCGGGTCCTGGTGCCTGAGGGAGTCCTTGCACCCGGGTCCTGGTGCCTGAGGGAGTCCTTGCACCCGGGTCCTGGTGCCTGAGGGAGTGCTTTGCACCCGGGTCCTGGTGCCTGAGGGAGTGCTTTGCCACTTAAGAAGACACTTGTGTTATAAACGGCACATGGTAGATGGGGGTGGCCCTATTACAGATTTTGCATTGGGGCCCAGAAGTTTCAAGTTACGTCTCTGATTATAAGGGTTATGTATCAAACTATGTCCGACAAAAATTTTGGCATGCAGAAAGGGGATGTGGTGGACAGTTGCAATATTGAAACATATGTCAATGGCATCAATCAATGTAATTATATGCACCAAGCAAAATGGTGTCCATGTACCACCGGCTAGACCTGGCGGACAGGGCTCGTTGCAGTTCTTTTTTAATATCCCTTTGCTGAGGTCGTGGGTTTCCATAACTAAATCCTGTTATGGGTAAAGACCGATGTTTCTTTGCAGCTTGTTTTGTGACAACACTACATATAACACATCACCGCACAGTAACATTTGAAACTTTCGTTGTGTTAACAGAACAGGATGACGACATCTTGCGTCCGCTATTACCAAAATATCCCAAACCTGCACACACGTTCTTCCTTCTTCTTAAAGGGAAGTTTTTTTTTACTTCCGTAAAGTGCAGGTAGACCATAAATGTGTACATCAGTGTAAAGCATGGAGGCAGTTATATATATATATATATATATATATATATATACATACACACTAGTCCTTCACAATGAATTAGAATATCATCAAAAAGTTAATTTATTTTGGTAATTCAATTGAAAAAGTGAAACACATATATTATATAGATTCATTACACAAAGTAATGGGAGCACGGCCCGCAAAATGTGAAAGAACGGACATGTTCCATAATTCCCGGAACATTTCCACGGCACGGACACCCTTCCGTAGTGCTACGGAAAGGTGTCAGTGTTCAATGAAAGTGAACGGCTCCGTTTTTGCGGACCGCAATTGCGGTCCGCAAAAAGTGAGTTTTTTTACGGTCGTGTGCATGGGGCCTTCTATTGTGTTTTCCTTCTCTTCCTAATCCTTTTATCCCCTCCCGAAGAATCTCTCCCCAGTTATGCATCCTCCCTACAACGGACCTTACCAAGGCAGAGGAGCCCGTTTCCACCCCACTGGCACCCAGCACCCGGGGAAGTTGACCCACCAGCCCACCCCTTGGTAATAACCAGAACTGTGAACTTTGATAAATTCCTCTATAGCGCAGATCAAGACCCAAAATCTTTCCTGCTACCAATTCAAATTCTGCGTGCATACAAAGCCCAAAATGTGTAGCTGTTTTACTTCTCTGTCCCCATGATGACACTTCCTGCCTGTGCTCCAGTTCAGCCTTTTCAGAATGACATTGGGTGGATCTCCACATCTATGTGTGTATATATGTGGATATTCATGTGGATGGTGTTTAGATTTACATAATACTATATACAATTGTGTTGGCAGAGCTCATGACAGGAAGTGTTGTCATGGGGACACCGGAGCAGGTGAGCTTCGATAACCCAGAAAATAAACTATTTTCTTCTGTACGCTCCTTTAGGTACATTACTATCCTTTTATATAACTGAACAGACTCATCATGCACCATCTGTGTAAAATTATGACGGGGGAATTACGTTGGTTTATAATCTTTACGCTCTATAAACAAGACTTCACACAAACAATGAACTAGAGGGTTTACTCCGATCTACTGTATTGTTCCAAGAATTACTGTACTCGCTCACACGTCAGCCGAGACCTGCGTGGGGGGGGGGTCATTTATTATTTTATTCATCAGATGAATTTTCTTACAAGTTGCAAAATTGTCTCCAAAAAAACGAAATATTGTATAGCGCCAACATATTCTGCAGCGATGTACCCAGACTGTGGTTACTCACATCAGTCCTTCTCGGCAGGTGGGCTCACAATCTAATCACCCTATCGTATACACACACTAGGGCTGTTTTCATAAGAAGCCTGTCGACCTTCCAGTATATTGGGAGTGTGGGGGAAATCATGTAGACACATGATACAAACACCATAGAGATATTGTCTTTTTTTTTTGTATTTAACCCCTTAATGACCAAGCCATTTTTTTTTTTTACGTTTTTCCATTATCTCATTCGAAGAGCTATAACTTTTTAATTTTTGCGTCGACATAGCTGTATAAGGTCTTGTTTTTTTGCGGGACAAGTTGTATTTTTTAATAGGACCATTTTGGGGTACATATTATTTATTGATTAACTTTTTTGTGGGGGTAATGGAAAAAAAATGAAATTTCGCCACACTTTTTTTCATCTTAGATTTACGCCATTTACCGCGTGGTATAAATAACATAATAACTTTATTCAGTGGGTTGTTATGATTGTGGCAATACCACATTTTTATAGATTTTTTTTATGTTTTACTACTTTTACACGGTAAAAACACTTTTTTTTCAAAATTATTAGTTTTTGTGTCGCCATATTTTAAGAGCCATCATTTTTTTATTTTTCTGCCGATGCAGCTGTATGAGGGCTTTTTTTTTTTGCATGACGACTTTTAGTTTTTATTGGTACCATTTTGCAGTACATGTGACTATTTGATCACTTTTTATAAAAAAATTTTGAAGGCAGGATGAACAGAAAACAGCAATTCTGGCAGTTTTTTATTTTTTTTACGGCGTTCACCGAGCGGGTTAAATAATGTAATCGCATTATAGGTGTGGTTGTTACGGACGCGGCGATACCAAATATGTGTAATGTTTTAATTTTTGATTTATTTTTCATAATAAAGCATTTTGTAAGGGAAAAGGTGGGTTTTTCATTACTTGGGATTTTTATTTATTTATTATTAACTTTATTAAACTTTTTTATAACTTTATTTTTAGTCCCACTAGGGGGCTTCACTATGCGATCATCTGATCGCTTTTGATAATACACTGCAATACTTCTGTATTGCAGCGTATTATTGCCTGTCAGTGTAAAACCGACCGGCACCTGTAGGTCATGCCTCAGGCCACTGCAGGCAGACCTGGGGGCCTTTGTTAGGCACCCGGCTGCCATATGAGACATCGGCACCCTGAGATGCAATCCCGTCATTTGGGTGAGAGAGGGAGCCCCCTCCCTCCAAAACCCCTCAGATGCAGCGTTCGCTATTGAGCGCCGCATCTAAGGGTATGTGCACACACACTAATTACGTCCGTAATTGACGGACGTATTTCGGCCGCAAGTACCGGACCGAACACAGTGCAGGGAGCCGGGCTCCTAGCATCATAGTTATATACGATGCTAGGAGTCCCTGCCTCTCTGCAGGACAACTGTCCCGTACTGTAATCATGTTTTCAGTACGGGACAGTAGTTCCACGGAGAGGCAGGGACTCCTAGCATCGTACATAAGTATGATGCTAGGAGCCCGGCTCCCTGCACTGTGTTCGGTCCACTACTTGCGGCCGAAATACGTCCGTCAATTACGGACGTAATTAGTGTGTGTGCACATACCCTAAGGCGTTAAACGGGTGGGATCAATGTGGATATCGATCCCGCCCGCTAGAGCAGGTGCCTGGCCGTCTTTAGATCGCCCGTCACCAGCTCTAGCTGCCGTGAAAAGGCGTTGCTGTGGCATTAGTACCCGTATCGGCCGCTGTGAAAAGGTGTATTAGCGGTCGTTAAGGGGTTAAAGGGTAACTAAACTTTCAGAAAACTTCTGACATGTCATAGTGACATGTCAGAAGATTAATCGGTGGGTCAGAGAAATGAGACCCCCACCAATCGCTAAAACAAAGCGACAGAAGCGCTCGAGTGAGTGCTGAGCCGCTTAGTTTCTGACCAGCTTCTCTCGGAACGCCGAGCAATTGGTGTACGGGCTCAATAGAATGTCTATGACTTCTGCCGCTTCGTTTTAGCGATCAATGCTCAGACCCCCACCGATCAAAACTACTGACATGTCAAAAGTTTTTTGAAAGTATAGTAACCTTTAAACCCAAGACCCCCAGAGTTAACCACTGAGCCAATGTAATAATATACTATACACCTTGGGACGGATTTATCAATGCTGCGACACTTTGCAAAAATTGTGATTTCTCTACAACATTTTTAAAATGTCTCAAGGTTCATGACAAATGTCTCTTATACTACAGTCTGACCTGCCCTATATTTCCTCCATTTTTGTTAGACACAATTTTGTCTTCGGGGTCACACGTGCTTTCAGTGGAGCGACAGAAATCCGTTCTGCAGAAAATGGCAACAAATGGAGGTAGGCTAAGTAGGCAGCTGCCTAGGGCGCCATTACAGGTCATGGATACTGTTTATGGATTAGACAGCAAATTCTTAAACCGTTTGCCTTGGGCACCAAGAAAGCGTGTCCCACTCCTGGTTTTCAGGACCGTCTTGGACTGAGATTTAACCTGAAAGACGTTAATACGTTTCCACGAGCCAGTTCTGGAAAAGCAGCCGACGCAAGCTCACCACAGAACTGCGTCTTTTCCAGTGCGTAATTATTTCATGAAGATAAAAACTGATATATCAGGTCTCCTGGGATTGAGGGGAAGACGCAGAGCTCGGGGATATTTCGTTTTCTATCTGATGTATGCGCGAGTACTGGCACAGAAGCGGCGGCGTTTAATAATAAATCTGCAGCGTGAATGACGGCAGTTAGTGCAAAATGTAGTCCTAATGTGGGACAATATTTCACTGTTAAAGCGGCAGTGTAACCACCAGATTTCCCCATGAAATACTTGTTGTTTTCAAGATGGTGGATACACCATGGATATACCTATTGATCAGGATGGTAATGGTGAGATCAAGCAAACCTCGTCTTATCCGGACTATAGACATTCGATTTTTGTTGGTGGATCACAGACTTTGATGGTATTTACTGACAGTCTAATGTCTATGGGAGGGATAATCTTCTGATGGGGGTGACAAGCTGCGGCAGTTTGGTATTTTTCGGATTCTGTCTTTCCCCCAGAATTCAGCTGACCAGCCCCAAGTCTTTAAAGGTATTGTCCAGTTTAGAAAACCCATTTTCATACACCCTATTAGTGAATTCTGAGTAAAGAGGGGGGTCTTCTGTTGAGGGGAGGTCTTCTCATCTCTTTGCCGAAGAACATCTCTCTCTCTGGAGGACTTGTCCTGTCCTGCATTACACAGACAACACATTGATATGAATGGGCACTGTGTAATGCTTAATTTTTCCTGTGGTGGCACTGCAGGGAAATTCAACACTTCCAGGTTCCCTCACAGATTACCGCTGATCGCTGGGGGTCTGAGGAGGAGGAAACATTGTGAACTGCTTATTGTCAAGGGATTCTTCTAACAAGTAGGGATTGTATAAAGCGGAGAACTCCTTTAAGTCATCGATTTTGTATTCCCTATTCTTCCATTGCTGTATACATTCACGGTTCAGGAGTCTGAGACCGCTGTGGATGCTCTAATAGCGGCCATATTGGTTGTCACCCAGCTCGCTATGGAACAGATATAACCAAGAATAATTTTAACCATTGACGTGGAAGGACTACTCAAGCCCTAATTCGTTAGCAGTCAGCGCCGTCGGTTTTGCGCCCTCTTGGGCAGCGGGCTGTAATGTTTATGTAGCGGGAAATTCCTCTGTAATGTGAAATGATCATGAGAGTAATTGCTAAAATGCATCATAACCTGTCAGCAGGTTTATTCATAGTGATTAACTCTTCACGAGCATGAACGGCTGCGGGTCGGGAGGTTAAGTGGAAACCTCATTAGGCTTTTATTACCCATATATACAAGTGACTCCCTCACACGTGCCCTTTGCCTCTTGTGATACAACACAAACATGTCAGCCAGTCTATTAACCTCTGGGTAATTGACAGAGACCCCTATGTCTACGCTACTTGTGAAGAGAAGGCAACCCCCCTCCAGTCCATGCCTATGTCTTTTTTTGGACAACCCCGATCCCTTAATCAGGACCTCCCTCTATTAGTCGGAGCAGAGAGCCACAGGCAGACCAGTCACATTTCTGCATTAAACTGATGGCCATTGATTTTATTGGGCACCTTGTAATGCTGACCTTAGAGGGGGAGGGGTTATTCAGTGGACCAATTTCCCCCCAGAAATAACATTTCATCGTCAGGGGTATTAGCGATCGTATCCCTTGCAACTGATTCATCGTCAGGGGTTATCCGAAGTGTACAAGCAAACGGACCGGTCACCTCTCCTGACATGTCTGTTTTATTAAATACTTGTATTCCCCATGAAATAACAATTCTGGAACATCTTTTCTTAGATCTCTACATTGTGCCGTTCCTCTGTTATTCCTCCTAGAAATTCCTGAAGAAATTGACAACTGGGTGTTACCAGTTGAGGGTGTGTTCATACACAGACTGACAATGTCCAATCAGTGCTGACAAAGTGAGACTGGGTAGGGACACACCCCTTTGACTAGGGGAATGGTATCGCCCAGTTGACAATTATTTCATACTTCATTCTGCTGTTTGGCGAGGGTTCTAGGGGCCGGACAAACATTGATGCCTATCCTAACAAACTCACAAATGAGCAACTACATTTTCAAACAAAATCACTTTTATGAAAGATGATTTATAAATTCTGAGATTTCATTCAACTTCCACACAGGAAGACAATTTAATTTCTGCTTTTTGTGAAGATGTCGAAAAGGAGAACTGGGGATTTGTGTAGTATAAAAGTAATGTGCACATATGTGTTAGAGCAGCAGAAAATTAAAACCACAAAAGAAAATTCCCTGCATCGACATACCATGGAGATACATTATACAATTCTGTCCGGCTGCAGTCCCCACTAGAGGGAGCTTGGGAGCTTATTATTGAGTTCAATGTATAACAATATGCAGTAAGCTCCCTCTAGTGGTGACTTAATTTTCTGACTTTTGGACACTCCAAAGTGCTCCAAATGTATTAATTAGGCGCAATTCACTCCAACGCACTTTCTTTTGAAAATGACATATGCAACGCCAATCTTAATAAATCTGTCTCCGACTCTCTGTAAAGCCTGTAACCATTAACAGTAAAATTGACAATTGACTGACAATGTCCAATCAGTGCTGACAGAGTGAGACTGGGTAGGGACACACCCCTTTGACTAGGGGAATGGTATCGCCCAGTTGACAATTATTTCATACATTTCTAGGAGGAATAACAGAGGAACGGTACAACGCAGAGTTATTTCATAGGGAATTGAAGTATTTACTAGAATAGACATGTCAGGAGAGGGGACAGGTCCTCTTTAATAAATCTGTCTCCTACTCTCTGTAAAGCCTGTAACCATTAACAGTAGAATTCCTTTAATCCAGTATCCATGAGACCTGTAAAGTTCCTGGATTATCGGATATTCATAAAAAAAACTCACACGTAAGAGTAGAAAACCCCCTGGAAGAAGGCCTAAAATAAAATGTTAACAAAAAATCTGCTACTGTTCTGTGGTCAAATTCCACATAATATGAAAGTCAATGCTGGATTATCAGATTTTCTGGATTATCAGATGTCCGAGTAAAAGGGGTTGTGCAGGATTAAAAAAAACATGTCTGCTTTCTTCCAGAAATAGCGCCACAGCTGTCCATGGGTTGAGTCTGGTATTGCATATCTATTGAAGTGAATGGAGCTAAGCCCGCAATACCACATGCAACCTGTAGACAGGTGTGGCACTGTTTCTGGAAGAAAGAAGTCAATTGTTCTTAGCAACCAATTCCATTATTTTTTTTATGGTGAGGGTTGCGAATCTCCTTGATGTGTACAACTTCCCCAGTTTTTGTCTGCTGTGGCCCCATGATCAGCATTAGTGACATGACATTACTATCGGGCTCATGGGGGGCTCTCAAAATATCTGCCTGCATGATGTTAGATGACGACTATTCTTTACGGATGTCTGTCAATGAATGAGGTTTGTCAGCTGATAAAACAAGTTGGAGAAGAAACGCGACTGCCAGTGAGATTAGCGCAGCCTGGGAGAAGCTTCATGTGTCACTGAGTGAAGTGAAAGCGGAAGGAGTGTCGTATGTGGTTACGTTACTTATAAAACCGGATGTACATGGGGAACAGGTCAGGTTCTGTGCTCCAAATACAATTAGATATTTTCTTCTTTAAGACTTAAAGAGGACCTGTCACCTCTCCTGACATTTCTGTTTTAGTAAATAATTGTATTCCTCATGAAATAATAATTCTGGAGCATCTTTTCTTAGAACTCTACATTGTGTCTTTCCTCTGTTATTCCTCCTAGAAATTTATGAATAAATTGGCAACTGGGTGTTACCAGTTGGAGGTGTGTCAGCCCTGTATGATGCGCGGCTGCGTGATTTTCGCGCAGCCGCCATCATTATGACACTCTGTTTGGATGTTTGTAAACTGAAAAGCACGTGGTGCTTTTCTATTTTCAATCATAGTTTTTACTGCTGTTGCGCGAATCACTAGCGTCACGCGGCAGTGCTTCCGTGTGCTGCGCGTGATTTTCACGCACCCATTGACTTCAATGGGTGCGTGATGCGCGAATAACGCAGAAATATAGGACATGTCGTAAGTTTTACGCAGCGGACACACGCTGCGTGAAACTCACGGACAGTCTGAAGGGCCCCCTAGACTAACATAGGTCCGTGCGAGGCACGTGAAAATCACGCGTGTTGCACGGACGTATTACACGTTCGTGTAAATAAGCCCTTTGAAACAAGTCCCGCTCACCCATCCACAAGATTGGGGATGAATGTCTGATCTGTGGGTATCTGACCACTGGGATCACAGGTCTCCTATGTGAATGGAGTGGTGGTCGCGCATGCGCAGTACCCCTCCCTTCACTGTCTCTAGGACTGATGGAGATAGCCAAGTGCTATCTCCGGCAGACACATACACAGTGAATGGAGCGGTATTGCGCATGCTCAGCCACGGCTCCATTCACATAGACTCGGGGACTCTTGATCGTTTGAGGTCCCAGTGTTCAGACCCCCATCGATCAGACATTTATCACCTGTCCTGTGGATAGGTGATAAATGTTGTTTATGGGAAAACCCATTTAAAGGGAATGTGTCGCTAGAAAAATATATATATTTTTTTTGTTAAACTGTTAGTATGTAAATGATTACACATTGTTCTAATTTTTTTAATTTTTTCACAAGTCAGGAAATATTATAAATTAGATTCTAATTTATAACATTTCCATGTGCTGGTCACTAGAGGGAGCAATTCCCAAAATTGCAGCATTGGCATGTGGTAAAGCAACCTCTTTGCTTTATGCTGCAAAATTGGAGAAGACACACTCGCTCTAGTGTCCTCACACAATCCCCCCTCCTTTATCCTGGCTAGTGCCAGGAGAAAGGAGAGGGTTGAATGTTCAAACCTCCTACACTGTGTGCTGCCATTTTTTGAGCTAATGCACAGTGTAGGAGGATTAGATACAGTGGTAATCACACAGTATAACACGAACATACACAAACATAACTTACCTGCTCCTGCCGCCTCCGCTCCCTCCGCTCCTAGTCCTTGCATCTGAACATATGGACGGAAGCCGCGACCGAAAGTAGTTATCTTACTGTCCGGCCGCGGCTTCCGGTCCACATGAAAATGGCGCCGGATGTCGCTCGGCCAAAGACCTTCCTTTTGGACTGTGTGGGAGCGGCGCATGCGCCGTTCCCACACAGACGGCGTATGCTATAGTGAATGGAACGTTTATCAGAATGACTTGCCCCGTCAATCAGCGCCTTTCAACCATGGAAGCGCTAGCGTCGTTGAAAAGCGCAGATTGGCGGGGCATGTTACCCATGGCAACAACAAGTGATATGTGATCAGACAGCCTATCACACACCTTATACACCCACCAAGCCACGACACATCACTTCCTTCATGGGCTATTAGCTGCCGACATCAAAAGTAGGAGGTGGTCCTAATAATGGGACTCGACTGTATATAAACATAATCTGCATAAAAAGTCAAGAAAAAACATTGATTTTGATCCTGTATTATACTCCAGAGTGGTTTGAAGAATACACTTTTTCAGAGTGCAGAATGCAGCGTCGTACATAACTATGATGCTAGGAGCCCGGCTCCCTGCAGTGTGTTCGGTCCGGGACTTTCGGCCGAAATACGTTCCGTCCTTTACGGACCGAACATGCTCGTGTGAATCCAGCCTTATGAATACAGCTCTGAAGTATAAGGGTATGTTCACACACACTAATTACGGACGTAATTCGGGCGTTTTTGCCCCGAATTACATCCGAAAAATACGCCTCAATAGCGTTGACAAACATCTGCCCATTGAAAGCAATGGGCTGACGTTTGTCTGTTCACACGAGGCGTATATTTACGCGCCGCTGTCAAATGACGGCGCGTAAATGGACGCCCGCGTCAAAGAAGTGACCTATCACTTCTTGGGGCGTAATTGGAGCCGTTATTCATTGACTCCAATGAAAAGCAGGGCCAATTACGTCCGTAATGGACAAGGCGTTCAAGCGCCTGCACATGCCGTTACAGCTGAAATTACGGGTATGTTTCCTCCTGAAAACATCCCCGTAATTTCAGCCGTTACGGACGCTGTCGTGTGAACATACCCTAATACAGCCTGTAACTCCAGCACAAAACACACTACAATAATCAGAAATATATGAGAAAAAACACAAATTGCTTCATTCAATAAAATTATTAGACTGCCTTTGTAGTTGTCCTCGGCTTAGTCACTGTGCTTAACCCGATACATCACACGCCCTGTCCAATTCCTTTAAATTTTGTTTTATGCCTACGTCTGTAATTAAAATGTATTCTTTTAGGTGACTCATTAATCACACATTTGAACTCACTTCCTTCTGGGTTTAGCCCAAAAGAGCCGTACTGCACTTCCCGATCCCTTCGAAGGAGAAATGTAAAGAACTCTTCCTATATTTCTTAAAGGGAACCTGTCACCAGAGCCCCAAGATATATATATTTTTTAAGTTCGCAATTCAGCTGTCATAGGACCTTGTGTGCGGAATATAATGGGGGGCACCCTAGCTATGCTTTATTCTAAGGGTATATTCACAGACTGCAGTTTTTTCTGGTGCAGTTTTTTGGGTCACAACCAAGAGAGGATTAAGGGGAAAAAAAAAAAGAAGTAGAATCTTTCTTATATACTTATTCACCCTTTACGATCCACTCCTGGTGGTGGCTTAAAAAATGGCATAAATTAACAGCACCAATACTGCATTGTGTGAATAAGGCCTAACACTGAAGTCATCAAAAAATATTACCATTATGTAGTAATCTGACCATGACTGACCCCATCTGAATGCGCCCAAGGCAAACTGCTCAAGGCTGGCTTTCCTGTATCATTACACCTAGTATTTATTCATTTTCTGTAGTTTATATAGCGCTAACATATTCTGCAGCGCTGTACAGGGATTCCTTGTCCTTAAAAAAGCTCAACAATCCATAATCAGACTTGAATCCAAGACCCGGTGCTGCAAGGCAACAAAGCTAACCACCGAGCCAAGGTATATCCATAGTATATCAATCCCGCTATATTCACATTTTTGCAGAAAAACATGCAGCGATCTTGCGAAAATTGCGTAAAACAGCATTAAAAAAAACCAGCATGTGTGAATACAGACGGAATGAAAGATAATAGATCATCAGAGAACAATCAAAATTCTGTGCGTCTCTAGCCATTATTGGAGACACTCAGCGCTAAACACTTAGGGTATGTTCGCGCGCAGAGTCTTCAGGCGTATTTCAGTGCGTAAAGGCCTCAAAATACCCCTGAAAAAATGCCTGAACGCCTACAAACATCTGCCCATTGAAATCAATGAAAAAAACTGTTATGTTTTTTTACACCGCTGTTTTAAAGAATGGCGCGTAAAAAGGAGCATATCACTTCTTGAGCCGTTTTTGAAGCTGTTATTTATTGTGTCAATACAAACACCGTTCCAAAAATGCCTCAAAAATGTTTTCAGCTTCAAAAACGGCTGAAAATCAGAGGCTGTTTTCTCTGAAAACAGCTCCGTAATTTCAGACGTATTTTACGTTTGCGTGTGAACATACCCTAAGAAGGAGCAGCATTAAAGTGGATCTTTCCGCTAAATATACTGCGCTACGTAAGGGCAGTGGCGGATTATCATATGGGCGTTTCGGGCGGCCGCCCGGGGCCCGAGGCTCCCAGGGGGCCCATGGCAGCCCGAACCGCACATCATCTGCAAAAATCTATTCAGCGCGCTAGCGCTGCTAAGTGCCGAAGATGAAGAGGAGCAGGGAATTGGCCGGGAAAGGGGTAGGACACGCCTCCCTGACAAGTGCGGGCCGCCGCCATTGAGTAACAGAACAGCGACGGACGGCTGTTCTGTTACTCCAAAGCAGCAGGAGGGAGAAGAGCCGGGCGGGCGGTCACCGGCGCTGAGGTCAGTATAGGCTTATCCTCCTGCCCAACTGGTTCCTGACCGCTGGCTGTATTTTTACGGCCAGCGGTCAGGGTCCTTAAAACCCGAGCCATAGACTTTCTACGGCTCGGGTTTTAACTTGCTGCCCGCGCGATCGGGCAGCTGAATGTCGGGTCTCCGGCTGTCAGTGACTGCCGGGGACCCTGAGGAGAAGATAGGAGCAGCTTTCGCTGCTTCTGTCTTCTCTGATCTCTTTTACACAGCGCTCAATGAACGCTGTGTAAAGGAATAGAGACAGCAGCAGCGGCGCTGTCTCTATTCCTCCCGGTGATCATGTGACTGGTCACATGATCGCCGGGTGCCGTTAGTGGCAGACTGTTGCTGGGTCTTACTAGACCCAGCACAGCCCTATTAGTGACAATCGTCACTATGAGAGGGCTGATTTCCCCTGTAACTGGGGCTGCTGTGCAGCTCCAGTTACAGTGGAAAAGATGGTGTAACAAAGAAAAAAAATATATAAAGTTCCCCAAAGGTCTTTTTTGACCTTTGGGAGACAGACCATAGTAATAAAAAATAATAAAGTAAAGTGCAAAAAAAAATGTAATAATAAATACACATAAAATACCCACCCCAATAAAAACGTCGCCCTCCCCCCCCCGCCAATCATTGTTGTAACGCTAGCGCTGACCCAATTACCCTAATATAGACATGTAATATATTAAAATTTACGGTAGACAATGACGATTACAAATAAAAGGTCTATTTTAGGGTAAAACTATGTTATTAACAAAAAAAAAAATAGCTGAAACGTAAAAAAGCTTATTTTTTTACTATTATTTTCAAACTTTATGAATAAAAATTCTAAAATAGCAAAAAAGGTGTGTATAAAAACGATAAAAAACGAAACCTGCATTATCTACGGAAAAAACGTCGCAAAAATCACGTCGGTTTTATTTTTTTTTAATAAAAATGTGTGTTTGGGGCAACTTTGTAATTACGTTTTATTAAAAAATATTTTAACTTTTTGAGATACAGCTGCTTTGTATCCTGTATCCGTCAGGTCAGCAGGACTGACGGGATCAGTGAAACGGGCCCTGCGCTAAATTATAATCTTAAATGTGATAGATTTGAGGTGGATCCTGCGTGTCACTGATCCTGTCAGTCCTGCTGACCTGACGGATACAGGATACAAAGCAGCTGTATCTCAAAAAGTAAAAATATTTTTTCATAAATCACACTGATACACACACATACACTATATATATATATATATATATAATTATAATATAAAGTTTTTAAATGTGTACATAACCTTGTGGCACTATATACAAGGGGGAGCGCTGTGTGGCACTATATACAAGGGGGAGCGCTGTGAGGCACTATATACAAGGGGGAGCGCTGTGAGGCACTATATACAAGGGGGAGCGCTGTGAGGTACTATATACAAGGGGGAGCGCTGTGAGGCACTATATACAAGTGGGAGCGCTGGGAGGCACTATATACAAGGGGGAGCGCTGTGAGGCACTATATACAAGGGGGAGCGCTGTGAGGCACTATATACAAGGGGGAGCGCTGTGTGGCACTATATACAAGGGGGAGAGCTGTGTGGCACTATATACAAGGGGGGCTGTGTAGTGCTATCCACAGTGGTATGTGTGTGGCGCTCTTTATAGGGGGGGCTTTTTGGTGCTATTTACAAGAGGGGGAGGGCTGTGTGGCGCTCTCTACAGGGGGGCTGTACGGCACTATCTATAGGGGGCTGTGTGTAACGCTCTCTACGAGGGGGATGTGTGATATATAGAGGGGGCTGTGTATGGCGATATCTATGGGGGTGTGTAATATCTACAGGGGCTGTGTGTGGCACTATGTACAGGGGGCTGTGTGTATGTGGTGTTTTACAGTGTGTGGTATTATTATATGCAGTGTTTGGTGCTATTATATTTAGGGGCACAGTATGTGGCACCATGATAACTTTATTTTCGTTTATAGGTGTGGAAATGTTGGAAAAGTGAGGAGACGTCTGAGTGGCAAATTCTGCAGAAATGAGTCATGGCCGGGAGAAGTCGTCATGAGCGCTGGACCGGATGGAGAAGAAAAGAGGAAAAAAACTACTAGAATCTGAGACGTCGTAACCTGTGAGTCACTAGATTTAAAGAGAATCTGTCACCTTTCCTGACATGTTTATTATAGGAATCCTTGTATTTAACAAAAAGTCTTTCTGCAGTCCAGGACTGATAGACAATTCCCCTTGTCAGGAGGTTGTGTCCCTGCACAGTGTGATACTCTCAGTATGTAGGGACACCGCGCTGTGACAAGGGAAATCGTAACACTGTTAATGCTTGCCCAAAAAGGTAGTGTTAAAAATAGTTACGGCGCGGCAGGGCGGCGGTGAGGAAGGGGGGCCCAAGTTTGGGTAACAGCCCAGGGCCCATGGTCTACTTAATCCGCCACTGCGTAAGGGCAACATATTACAGCTACAGGTCCATACTCCTAAAATTTGAGTATTAGGAGGGATGAAAGTATACGGCAGACTCCTAGTTATTAGTCCGCTGTATTCATGAGGAGAGCTCTCCCCCCGCCTCTCCCCGCAGTGACTGACAGTATGTTGTGTACATGTGCTGACACAGAAGCCTGTCAGTCACTGCGGGGAGAGGCGGGGGGAGAGCTCTCCTCATGAATACAGCGGACTAATAACTAGGAGTCTGCTGTATTCTTTCATCCCTCCTAATACCTAAACCTCACAACATTATTAGGAGTACAGACCTGTAGCTGAAATATGGGGCCCTCACGTAGGACAACATATTCAGCTGACAGATTCGCTTCAATAACATACACACAATATACACGTCAACCACTTCCTGAGGTGCAACGTGCAACACCGCTAAACCTCTTCCTGTCTCATAACCTCTCGCACTGTTTACTATTTTGTTCCTGAGTATGTATTACTGCCAAGCCAGGCCGCTGGACCGATGCCGAATGCAATACGAAGACCATTATATTAAAAGTATGGGGGTATTATTCAGTCACTATATGGTTATGGTGTGGAGATATTATTCGGTAACAGTATGGGGGTATTATTCAGTCACTATGTGGTTATGGTGTGGAGATATTATTCAGTAACAGTATGGAGGTATTATTCAGTCACTATGTGGTTATGGTGTGGAGATATTATTCAGTAACAGTATGGAGGTATTATTCAGTCACTATGTGGTTATGGTGTGGAGATATTATTCAGTAACAGTATGGAGATATTATTCAGTAACAGTATGGAAGTATTATTCGGTCACTCTGTGGTTATTGTAAGGGGGTATTATTCAGTAACAGTATGGAGGTATTATTCGGTCACTCTGTGGTTATTGTAAGGGGGTATTATTCAGTAACAGTATGGGGGTATTATTCAGTAACAGTATGGGGGTATTATTCAGTCACTATGTGGTTATGATGTGGTGGTATTATTCAGTAACAGTATGGGGGTATTATTCAGTAACAGTATGGAGGTATTATTCAGTCACTATGTGGCTATGGTGTGGCGGTATTATTCAGTAACAGTATGGGGGTATTATTCAGTCACTATGCGGTTATGGTGTATAGGTATTATTCAGTAACAGTATGGGGGTATTATTCAGTCACTATGTGGTCATAGTGTGGAGGTATTATTCAGACACTGAGGTTATGGTGTGGCGGTATTATTCAGTAACAGTATGGGGGTATTATTTGGTCACTATGTGTTTATGGTGTGGCGGTATTATTCAGTAACAGTATGGGGGTATTATTCAGTCACTATGTGGTCATAGTGTGGAGGTATTATTCAGACACTGAGGTTATGGTGTGGAGGTATTATTCAGTAACAGTATGGGGGTATTATTCAGTCACTATGTGGTCATAGTGTGGAGGTATTATTCAGACACTGAGGTTATGGTATGGGGGTATTATTCAGTCACTATGTGGTTATGGTGTGGTGGTATTATTCAGTAACAGTATGGGGGTATTATTCAGTCACTGTGGTTATGGTGTGGGGGTATTATTCAGTAACAGTATGGGGGTATTATTCAGTCACTATGTGGTTATGGAGTGGCGGTATTATTCAGTAACAGTATGGGGGTATTATTCAGTCACTATGTGGTTATGGTGTGGTGGTATTATTCAGTCGACTGTCCTATTGTTTCCACAAAAAAAAACTTAAACCTTACACAACGGAGACCAATGGAAACCATTTGCAACGGAAACATTACCATTGAAATCAATGGAAATGCAAACCGAAGCTATGGTTTCCGTTTGGTTTGCGTTCATGGGTTCCCCTGACAGAAAGGTCTGACAGTGACAGAAAGCATCAATGGAACCCGAGGAAGATGTTAACAGGCCCTAATTCAGCATTTGGGGCCCCACTTTTAAATTTTCCCAGGGCCACACTTTGTCTAAAACCGGCCCTGTGTATGGAATAGAGTAATCTGTGCTATTCCACATAGAGACATCCCGTGTTGTATATGTTTTTTTTACCATGGGATCCTATGGGCGACCGCTGCGGCATGTGTCAAAACCAGGATTGGACCATAACACGAAAGACGAGCAAATCTTTCAATTATAGCTTTTCTCGATTTATGTTCCACTCGCGGTTTTGGCTAATAAATACTGATGGGTATTACCTGGAAAACAGGGAAGAAAGCGTTAAATTGAGTAAATAGCAATGAAAATGCAGCCAGAGTGCTGTCGGATGTGTTAATTTTCAGTCTCACGTTCTCAGATTCTGAACTTCCTTGGTTAGAAAACAGAAATAGAGTTTCTATGTTTAACTCAACGTGACTGAAAACCTCCCCGTGCGGCTGATCTCACCTTATAAGCATGGCCACACGTGATCAGCAAGGACCGGTACGGATGGAGGACTCTAGTGAGAATTTTAGCATTACTCCACTTTTAACAGCAGTTGACAGGTTAAATCTCCATAAAATAATGCGTAAGTTTGTAAATATGTTGCTTAAATTATTTTATACGGTTTTTGAGTTATTTTGTATCTTATACTCCATTCACATCCATAGCTGCTTTCAAAATTCTGCTGGTTGCCCTTGGAAACAGACTCTGCACGTCACAGACAGTCATGTGACCCAATAGATTAGTTCTGTCTGTGTCATGTGAGCTCCCACAATGCATTGCTCTCTGGTAATGAGAGACCAGCTGAATTCGGAATGTAGCTCTGGCTGGACAAGGAAACGTCAAGATCATTACAAGATAAGTAAAGAAAAGTTACTCCACATTTATGTAGATGTCACCTGTGAGTTGCAATGTAATGATAATTGATGCAAAATGATTGGATGTTATCAACCGGATCCTTTAATTCCGTAGGAAACTTTTGACATTTACAATTGTTTTTGTGATTGTGTTATTGTGATCTGTATTAGCTGATGGATCATGGAGCAGACTAGGGCCTTGTTCACATGGTGCAGATTTGATGCAGATTATACATGGATTTTTTTAGCCAAAAAGAGAATTGAATCCAGAAGAGGAGACACTTTAAAGCCTTTCTTTATATATTTTTTCTGTTTAGGCTCTTTTGCAAGTTTTGGCTTAAAAATACATGCAAAATCTGCAGCAAATCTGCACTGTGTGAACAAGGTTTCGTTGTGGATTTTTAGTAGGGAATCAAACATATTTTAGGAACTGTAATATTGATGGCCTATCCTGGTCGATCAGCTGCATTAGGGATTGCTGTGCTTCAATGAGAATAAGATTGTGCTGCTGTGAGCTGCAGTACCAGGCAAAGCCACAGCCACATGTACGGCGCTGCCAAGATCATTTGGGTATATTCAGACATTGCAGTTGAGGTGCGGTAAAGAGCGCATCCAAAAACTGAATGCATTCATACCACAATTTGATATGTTTTTCAATGCGGTTGTGTTTTTACCCTGCCTGCATCAGAAAACGCACCAAATCACGGTAAAAACGCATGCAGATTTTGGATGCATTTGTTTTTGTTATTTTACCCTAAGGTTCAGTTCACACTTTTTTGCGCTGATTTTGACTCGGAGATGGTGTCGGAATCGGTGCCAAAAAACGGATGAAATTGCCCCTCATTAATTTCAATGGGAGACAGAGGCTTTTTTTTCATGTGCCCATCAATGAATTGACCCTTATAGCCGCACAATTTTGCCGGTAACCAACAGTCCGCGATGGCCGGCAGCAGGCTCCTGTCTGCCAAAAATGTGATCGGCCAGTTTGGAAAATTGCGGCACGATCGGCCGAATTCGGCCAGTTCAGTCCCTACTGTTGCTGTTTGGAACTATTGCGTGTGTACGGCCGGCTTTAGTTGAGGACCACGGAGTCTTAAGTAAATCTCCAGCTCATTAGCAGATTCTTCTGATCACATAATTGCAGGTTTTGCGCTGTGAACTCCTCGGCTCTGAGTCGCGGCTGCAGATATCCTCCTACCATCGAAAATCGGCGAAGAGCGGAGAAATGAAAACACGGATCATTTGTATTTCAATGCTCTTTTATTGGAAGTGTCTTCTGGTAGAGGAATATAGGTCAGGATCTACAACATATTACATCCTTTTTTAATTTTTCCTGTTAAATTTAAAGGGAAACAGTCAGTAGGTTTGGAGCCACGAAACCACCAGGTTGTAGTTAAGCTGCTGGAAATTAGTGCTCCAAACCTGCCCACGTCAAAAACCGAGGTTTCTGGAATAGTTAATAAAGTAAATAACTTTCGGAAGAGGCATATGGCGCATTGCGCACGTGTAGTCGAGGACGGCACATCTCCACTGTAATGTTTTGGCCAGGGGAAATGAATGTTTTAATGACCATGTAATACGTCGTCAGGTTGGGAGCTGATCTTTGCAGCAGATCTGACTCATTGCGGATTTTCCTGATTGGGGAACCTCTTCAATAACATCCATATGCACTTCCTCTGTGTTCTCCTTTGCTGAGAGGAAACTGCTCATCCTGAGCTTCCTGGTTCATTAATATTATTCTGTAACTACAGTGACACTAACACAGGCAGAGCGGTAAGAAAAAAAAAAACAAGGGGTAATAGTATAAAAAAATATATAGAATTTTATTCACTATCTGGTGGACAATCCTTTTGGGCTATTAGTTGTCAGATTTGGAAATAGAATATTAAAGGGATTTTCCGAGACTCTAATATTGATGGCCTGTCCTTCGAATAGGCCAACAATATCATATTGTTAGGGGTCCAACTTCCGGTACCCCCACCAATCCGCTTAGTAAAGGGGCTGCGGTGCTGCCCCCCCTCATCGTTTACCAGACACAGCGCCATACATTTGGTTGTGGCTGTGCCTGGTACTGCAGCACCCTTACACTCAGTTTGGTCAAGTTTTGACTAATGTGTATGGGCAGCACTAGAAATTGGGATTCAGGTGCAGTATTAGGCGCAGCCACAACCAAATGTACTGCGCTGTGTCTGATAAACAATGACGGGCACGCAGTAGATCGATGGGGATGCCAGGAGTCGGACCGTTAACAATCTGATATTGATGGCCAGTCCTAAGGACAGGCCATCAATGTTCTAGTCCCAAAAGACCTCTTTAAATATTTAACTTTTTGGAAAATTCTTGGCAGGACTAGATGAAAACAAAATCCCTGTATTGACAGAGCTGAACGTTGGCGCTGTGTTCCTGGTGCATGTAGAAGGATTATCTGCCATCTATGGAGAAGTTTGCCCATGGTGGGCTCTGCATCGTCCCCTGTTCTCGGCTCCACATTACAAAGATATGTTGACAAGCAGGTCCCCCGGGTGCTTCCTGTCCCCTCCGTCACTAGGTGTGGTACATTGAGTTTCCTTTGACAAGGCCGTGTTCTGTTCTGTCATCATTATCAATTGCTCAGCTTGGTACCACACCCAGCAACCATAAAAATGGCATGATCTAAGGAGGCAAACAAAGCTCTCGCCAGCAGCATGCGGGTATAGAGAATGTAATCCGTCCCAGGCGTGCCAGATGCCACAAAGGTTCCAGCAATACTATAATGGCGCCATCATGAGCGACAGATATCCCCGGAGTGCAGATCCCAAGAACTCTGCACTGGGATTATTTCCTTTTTTTGTAATGCGCTCGGCTTTTGTGGTACTACAAGTCCCAGCATGTCTTGATATTATGGATCATGTATTGTCCAAGTTCCCAGCGCTGCAATTTCTTAAAGGGGTTTTCTTGCAGTAGATTTTTATAGCCTATGGACCAGGGACATACATGGAGGTGAGGGGGCTCCATAGCAAAGATTAGAATGGGGCCCCATGCACACGGCCGTGCCCATAATCAAAGTATAGAGCACGGTCCATAAAAAGCAAAAGCTAAGACATGTCCTATCTTTTGCAGGGGCTTTCTAAGACCCAGACACCTTCCCACAAATATACGGGAAGGTCTCCATGGTCAATAAAAATTAATTGGTCCGTAATTGCAACCGTGAGGGTATGTTCACATGGCCTATTTTCAGCCGTTTTTTGGGCCGTAAACGCCCTGAAAAACGGCTGAAAATAGGGGGGTTGAACGCCTCCAAACATCTGCCCTTTGATTTTAATGGGAAAAACAGCGTTCCGTTCCCACACACCTATATCCAGGAGCAGAGAAGGCAGATGATCGGGAGTAACATGACCAGACTACACAGGGTTTGTTTGTAGTCTGTCACCATGGAGACACACAGATATGCATCGAAGCTGTATACTAAAAACAATTTGGCTTTAAAGCTGGCCACGGGCACAGATTTTTGATCTTTCAGATTCAACAATTCAATATAAAACATTTTCATACCTTTCCTTCCCTGTTCTGAACAATATAAGTTCCTTCCACAGCTCTGTGTGTAGTAATAATGTGAAAAATTAGTTTTGTTTATGACTTTTTTCCATGTCAATATTACAGTCTGGCGGCTGGTACAGTCTATTTGTAGAGGGTAAACCATCATGACAGAGATAAGCGAGGTTTATTCCAAAAAATACAACTTATTTTTTTGCTGGATTCACACACACCGTTTTTCAAGGAATTTTTTTATGGTGTTTTTACCTGCATTTTCGGATGCATTATTCAGTTCGGCCAGATGTTACATTAAGGCCTCCTACACACACACACACAAACACACATTTTCTGGCAATTTAAACTGCATTAAAAAAAACGCTTCTAAAAACGCTAGCATTTCCCATTAGCGTTTCTCATTTTGTATAGGATTTTTTTTTTCTGGCGTTTTTTTTAAGTACTATAGAGAAGCCTATGGGAAAAATGGCTGAAAAAGCGCCATACCCAGAGCATGCTGCGTTCGTTTGAAAAAAACAAAACACCACCGACCACTAAATTGTCTTAAAAACGCCACAAACCAAAACGCAGTTGTATGTAGTGCATTTTATATGTCACTATAGACTTTAATGTAAGATCTGGGCACACTAAAAAACACCACGAAAAACGCACAAAAAAATGCCGCAAAATGCGGTGTGTGAATCCAGCCTAAAGTCTATAGTCAAATGCACTACACACAACTGCGTTTTGGTTTGTGGCGTTTTTGACACCAAATCAACAAACCTAAACGGGTGATACCATTCCACTTCTCAATAAGGGGAGTCCCTACAGTCTGACGTTGTCAGTACTGATTGGACAGTATGCAGGAACACCCAACTGACGGGTTTAGGGTCAGCGGGTCCTGTGTCTCTGACACGCAGGATCCACCTGTTATCCATCACCTTTTAACTTCTGAACTTAGATGTGATCGATAACAACTTGATCCTACGTGTCAGAGACACAGGACCTGCTGACACTGAACCCGTCAGTCCTGCTGATCTGACGGATTTAGTGATCAGAGCAAGACACAACTGCTCTGTATACAGGATCTCAAAAAGTAAAAAGAATTTTTAATAAAATGTAATTACAAAGTTGCACCAATTACGCAGATACACATTTTTATTTAAAAAAAAAGAATAATAATGTTTTTAAAGGTGTTCATAGGAGTTGTCGGAGATGAGGATAAAGGGTCTGACATTTTCCCAGAAACAGCGCCACTCTTGTCCATGGGCTTTGTCAGGTATAGCAGCTCAGCCCCATTCACTTAAAGGAGTTTACCTTACCTTAAATGATGACAGAAGGAAACTGACCTCTGGGACCCCACTGATCCTGAAAAGAAAGAGGTGGCAGTGCTGCATCCCCTTCAAAATTGTCCCTGAACAGCGGCGCTATCAGACATCACTGAATGGCGCCATGCCGCTGGTCCTAGTACAGCGGGTGGCTGCTGTGATTGTAAAAACGGTGTCTGGGCCACAGCGCTAAACCAGTGCTGCGGCCCTTTAAGTCTCTGGATTGATGAGGGTCCCAGGGGTCGAACCCTCACCGGTCAGAAAGTGATGCCATCTATTAGTGATATGCCTTCGCTTTATGAGATGCGAATAACTCATTAAATGGGGCTGAGACCGACCATGAACATACAATCTGTGAATCTCTGGAATCTGGTATACGCTGTATACACCTGCTGTGACTACGAGCCATGTATAATGGATGAAATAAAGCAGCGCTCTCTAATCTAACACCTGGCACAGCACAATCGCCCGGCTCTATCCGGGCACAATGCTCCTCGTCACAGGGATAACACGCCACAAAGAGGAATGCCCTCTCAGCAGAAACACAGCCGTGATCTGTCAGCTCTCTCCAGTTTGTAAACCACGTGTAGTGCTGAAAGGCCACAACCTCAGACACTTAATGTTACCACGTCCCGGGTTATTAAAGGGGAAAATCCAATAAATCCCTGTTTTTTTTTTTTGTAATAGACAGTAGAATTTGTCGGCAATTACGGACCCATTCTTTTCTATTGACCATGGACTCCTTCCAATATATTTACGGGAAAGTGTTCGGGCTGTAGAAAGCTGCCATAAAAGATAGGAGACGTCCGTTCTTTTACTTTTTACGGACGGTGCTCCCGTACTTTGTATGGGAGAATGGGCCGAAAATGCGGGTGGCTGTCGGCGGCGGGCCATGCCTGCAATCACGGGCAGTGATTACGGGCATGGCCGTGTGCATGAGGCCTAGGGGATGTTGAGGGTAGTTAGGGACAAGGGATAGCTGGCAATTGGGAATGAGGGGCTCCTGGAGGAACTATTTTTCTATGATGAGTCCCTCACTCTCCGTTGTTTGAAGGGTTATCGTAATTTGAAGGTTTTTTTTCCCCCAATGTGGGTTTCCATACAAGCCGTTCTAGGAACATTTCTTCCATTTTGCTCAACTGGACCTCGATGGCTGACGCTGTGTGTTCAAATTGTTCCTTTATTTTTAGATTACAGATTTTCTTAAAACACCTGCCCTCCAAATGAATTCATTTTGGCAGTATAGCACCATTTTTTCTTAGCCAATTTTTTTTTTTTGCTTCGGCTTCTCTGTTCCTATTGTACAGGGTGGGCCATTTATATGGATACACCTAAATAAAATGGGAATGGTTGGTGATATTAACTTCCTGTTTGTGGCACATTAGTATATGGGAGGGGGGAAACTTTTCAATCTGGGTGTTGACCATGGTGGCCATTTTGAAGTCGGCCATTTTGTATCCAACTTTAGTTTTTTCAATGGGAAGAGGGTCATGTGACACATCAAACTTATCGAGAATTTCACAAGAAAAACAATGGTGTGCTTGGTTTTAATGTTACTTTATTCTTTCATGAGTTATTTACAAGTTTCGGACCACTTATAAAATGTGTTCAAAGTGCTGCCCATTGTGTTGGATTGTCAATGCAACCCTCTTCTCCCACTCTTCACACACTGATAGCAACACCGCATAAGAAATGCTAGCACAGGCTTCCAGTATCCGTAGTTTCAGTTGCTGCACATCTCGTATCTTCACAGCATAGACAATTGCCTTCAGATGACCCCAAAGATAAAAGTCTAAGGGGGTCAGATTGGGAGACCTAGGGGGCCATTCAACTGGCCCACGACGACCAATCCACTTTCCAGGAAACTGTTCATCCAGGAATGCGACATGTCAATGGCTGTAAACAAAGAGAAGCTTGTAAATAACTCATGAAAGAATAAAGTAACGTTAAAACCAAGCACACCATTGTTTTTCTTGTGAAATTCTCGATAACTTTGATGTGTCACGTGACCCTCTTCCCATTGAAAAAACTAAAGTTGGATACAAAATGACCGACTTCAAAATGGCCGCCATGGTCAACACCCAGCTTGAAAAGTTTCCCCCCTCCCATATACTAATGTGCCACAAACAGGAAGTTAATATCACCAACCATTCCCATTTTATTTAGGTGTATCCATATAAATGGCCCACCCTGTACTTCAGACTCGGTGGTGATTGTATGGGGGACATCTGTGGCATTCACTGAAATGCATTGGGGCAACAAAAACAAAGGGGGGAAAAAATGTATACTCAAAAATTGTTATTTAAATTTTTTTCCTCTTCTTTTTTTCCCCCTGCCATATCCCAATGTCGGAGGGTAGGCACTTATAATTCATCACTGCTGGAGTCACCGGGGTGAAATGTCGACCTGATATTCTGCTCACGTTTTATTTTCGTCATATGGTCTGCGGTTGCCTGGATAAAGACATCCTCTCCCGGTGATACGACTCTTAACCTACTTATCTGTATTATCAGAGCGCAGATTAATGTGAAAGGAAAAAATAAGGGCACGGGTATGGAGGATGCAAGATCTGCCCATCAGTCACTCTAAAAATGGATCAAAAAATATTCCTTGTATCTACCGAGAGTGTAGAGCTGATAAATGTTCTCCGAATGTTCCAATTTCTATGTTCGCTACAAAAATGATATCAAGTTCTTATAAAATTCTGCTATTTTAAACTTTGTGGCCGGGTGACAACAAGTATGGTCGCCATTACTACTCTCACAAGAGTCGTCATCCAGCTTTCCTAGAGTCCTGAGATGCAACTCCACCTTATGTAGTTGTATGAGAACAGATTTATCATAAGTCATTTATGCAGATTTGCCATTCAGATCTCTGGGAAAGATGGGTAAAAACTTCTATGGAACCTGTAATGGCAGCCATATTTGTAATCACGCGGTTTTCCCCGAAGAAATATAAATAAGAACTGGCTGCATGGGGGGGGGGGGGGGGCAGGGAGACCGGTATGGAATAGGACAATGTTTCTAAGGAACCGTTCACAACTAGTTTTTTGCCTATTCGCGGGAAATTCTCCCAATGTATACGTTAAACGTAGGCGGTGACGAATGTCTAACGGTGGCATCCGTCACCCATGGAATTTACTGGTATCCGTTTAACATCGTGAAAAACTATTGAAAAGCCCATAACGTATACGTTAAAAGGAAGCCCGTGACATAATCCATACAGTGACATACGTGACTCATAGGTTTCCATGTTTAAAAAAAAACTTATACTTTGCGTTGTACCTTTTTTGCAGGCTGGAATAGTGTCATCTACTACACAAAAAAAGGAAGTCATTATTTAATCACCGGCTTTGATAAAAGTAACGACACCCTGCACCGTGCCGTTGATTTTGTACATACGAGCTGTACCTTGCACGCAGCTCTTGAGCAGTAAGTGAGGCCGGAGTATATTCATTAGTAATAGGGGAGAACGGCTGCGCTTCTAAATAATGCAGCGCTGTCCTCGTTCTTATCTACAGTATTTATCTAACCGGTCTCTACATAATGGATTATTCATGGTTTAGCAGAGCTGCGGATTCATAATTAGGAGTAGTGCCGCCCAACCCAGCATAAGGGATATTTTTGTATTTAGGGCACTAAAGGGTATGGCCACCTTTGAAACCAATATTTTATTGTTCCAATGCATCTCAAAAAGTTTTGATTTAAAATCCTCCTACCGTTTTGTGTTCACAGCTCCCTTGCAGACCAATGTGTCTCCATGGTTACAGACTACATACAAGTCATGTTATTTTCTTCTGCTTGACCAGAGCAGCAAAAAACAGAAAAAAAAAAAATAAATCACTCCAAAGCATATATTTATAAGGGGTTTACCTACAAAAGAGGCGTAGTTCGGCATAGGAGCTGTGTACACAATACGGGAGATTTGCCAATTGCTTAAATTTTTTTTTTATTGTAGATGCGGAACTGTGTTGACTGCAAATGTATACATGCCCTTTATGGATTTATTCCAATATAATAACCCTACTTGACACATTTGTATTATTTTTGGAAATCTTTAGAATGTATTTACATACATTTTCATAAGAGCAAATTTGCGCCATTTTTGTAAAAAATGCGTCGACACAATTTATTACATTCCGTGTTATAACTCCAAATATCTGGGGGAGCTGTGAAGAAATCTTCAGAAATTCTTAACTAATATTTATGATTTTCTGTAGTCACTCAATACTTCAATAATGCTGCGGAATGTGCGCAACGGAATTCTGTGCGAATAATCTGCAGCTTTCATAGTAGCAGCGAAGTGAATGAGATTTGAAGAAATCTGCAGCAAAAACGTTCGTAAAATGCATTTTTTTAAATTCGCAACGTGATTTCATGCTGCGGATTTGCTGCTCTTTTGCTGGGGGTTCATCATGTCTTGAAGCCAATCTGTGCTATAAAGGACAATCCTATTTTGTTAGAAGGGTCCCTTGACAATAAGCGGATCACATTACGTCCTACTGCGGAGACCCCGTGCGATCACCTGTAATCTGTAGGGGAGCAAGTGTTTAATTGCCCTGCAGCGCCACCACAGGACAAATAAAGCATTACAGTTCCCACTGAAATCTATGGGTTATCCATATTAGGCCTTATTCACACGAACGTGTCCATTTTGCGCGCGTAAAGAACTTGGGTTTTTTCCTGCGTTGCAGATCAGTGTACGATGCGCGTCTACGTTTTTTACGCGCGTATGCCATCCGTATCTCACGCGTTTTTTACGTCCGCAAAAAAAACTGATGAGGTGTTTTTCTTCATCATTTCTATAGCAACTGTTGCTATAGACAGCACACTTCAATGGGTGCTTGATGCGCAAAAAACGCATACGTATAGGACGTGCAGTGAGTTTCATGTGGACAGACGCTGCATGAAAAACACAATGTCTGAATGACCCCATTGAATTGCATAGGTCCGTGTGACGTGAAATACACTCATGTGAATGAGGCCTAATGCGCGGATGTCCTGGATCCTCATTTGTCTCCAAAAACAAGTATTTATGTTAATGTAAAGCTTAAGAGCGATTCTGTGCGAACCGCAACCCCACCTGAGCCACAGCAATGTAGAATCCTGAGCAGGAGGGGTCACCATTCCGAAGAGGTCAGGCGTCTGTATCAGAGTCTCCTCTTTCCATTTGAGATCAGAGGCGGTGACCACAAAAAATATCTTGTGACATTCAATTCAGAAAACTGGAACTATAGGTAGACCTCAGTGTTTGCAGCACCGGCTCCCCCCACAGGACAACGACAGTCATTGCATCTCAATAACACGGTCAGTACTGATTGACCTAATGTATCCACACTTTGTGCTCACATCACTATTTTTGCAAATATGGCTACAAAAAAACGCAATTCCGGCATGTTTTATAATCT